>NC_034438.1:15260906-15351939 GCF_002078875.1 Numida meleagris
GGAGAGGAGAGGAGAGGAGAGGAGAGGAGAGGAGAGGAGAGGAGAGGAGGAGATGCTGATGCTCAAATATCTTGAAGGAAAAGTCTGTACTGTTCATAGCCAGTTAATATATCCATAAAACTGCGACATCCTTTAACTCAGAGAGGTGGTGAGAGTATGAGTTTTCTCTTGTGTTTACTGGCAGGCATTAATAGAAGTAGTCACTTTTCTTAGCACAGAAGAAGGATTAGTAACTGTCACAACGTGCTGTACCAGTCTGTAACCTAGAGGTATGCACAAAGGGGAGGACCAGAGTTGGATTTTCAGTTGTTCTGGTGATTGGATCAAACATCCACACCACATGTTGATGGTCCAACATGACCATGAGTACAGAGGTGACGCTGGCAATTTTTCATTACTGTATGTATCCAGTTCTTATACTCACTCTCCTGTTGTGATTAGTAGTGTCACTAGTAAGAAAATGCTCATAGTCTGTTTAGTGGAGGGGATGGCAGATAACCTCTCAAGCTCCCAATTAGCTAATGAACTGGAAAACCCTACATACTCTGTGAAAATTATATTTGTAAAACTTTTGTGATCTAGTTATTCAAATATATATAAGCATAATCCATGTTGCAGTCACATACAAACTGATTATAGTTAAGATTCATTTACAGATCAGTGTCAGACTTGTGCTCAGACTGACAAAAATGAACTTGTCCTGTCTGCCATGAGGATTTCACAGGATAAATATTAGGATCCAAAAGAGTGAGAGAGGGTTTTGTGAGCTTTTTGTGGAGTATTTTTTTGTTTTGTTTGTTGTTGTTTTCCCCCTAAAATATGCAAGAACCTTCTTATATTTCTTGGTGCGAAAGAAAAGAGAATGTATGGAAACCAAATGACCTCAGCTGGGTGTTAAGAATGAGTGACAGAGCATCTGAAGCAAAGAAAGGGACTATAAGCGTGTGTAGTCATCAGGAAAAAGAGATGATCAGGAATTTATTCTGGGAAATTAGAATCAGCATTGTGAGTATAAGCTGAGGTTGTAGTGTGCAGGAAGGCTTGATCAGTCTTTCCTATCAGGATCCAGGTCAGCAAACTGTACATTATTTCACCTCATACGAACAGTGTAGTTAGAAACAGTGAATAAGGTCTGAGTTTCTACTATTAAAAAATGTATCTAAGGTAGACAATAATTCAAAGAAAATGTTATTCCCAGTTACTCTGGTCCTGGCTGTTGACTATTAGGGGGAAATACTACCAAGAGGAGAGCTTCTATTGAAATCTAACTAAAAATAACCTTGTCTTCCAATATATGGCATGAGTTTGCACACAGTATCACATGTATGCATTCAAGGGTGATATACATATAAATATGATCTACAATGAAAAACATGCATTATATTTTTTCTGGAGAAATTTGCATGGACATTAAATTAAGAGGTCATTGTCATAAAAAGCTTGAGTACAAGAGAATGAGAATTTTTATAGAGTTAGACAAAATATGTTATAGCAACTAACTAATGCAGCTACTCAGGAAAACAAGAAATAAAATAATTGTTTGCTTTTTTTTTGTCTTTGTGTGTATGTTTGTTTATTTGTTTTGTTTTATAGAGGTGACATCCTTGCAATAGGCTAACTGGTAGGTTTACTTTTCAACATGTTTATCATTCTTATGATTGAAGAAAGTTAGGAATTGAAAATTTTTTAAAATTAATTCAGATTTTTTATTTACTACATGTTAGTAATGATTTCTCTTTTAAAATGAACTTTTGTATGAAACATATCACAGAAAAAAAGTCTTTTTGAGTTACCCACATACGCATTCAGTCATAACCTGAAAAGCATAGCAAAAAATTGTTTCTTTTCCAAGCTCTGCTCGCAAAAAGTTGCTCAAGTAGTTTCAACCCATATGAAGGCTAAAGTTACTCCTTAATAGCTACAGCTCCACTGAAAGCAGCAGCCTGCTTCCATTGCCTGGGGCAACACACAGATGATGGATAGTGCAACAGATGAATCTTCTCCTCATCTCCATTCTAATCTCACTCTACTAATTGTCATCAATATCATCAGCGTCAGTAGCCTAAGCTACCACTCTGAGCCTGCAAGCTCTCCATCAGTGCTAGCCCTCCTGCTCCTCCTGGGGTTTACCCCTCTGCCTGTGCCATCTGCAGTAGTACTTAGTGCCCATCCTCTGTGCCTGTGTGCAGGCAACAAATGATGGAAATGGAGCCTGGGTTCTAATGGGTGGCCCACGTTACAGTGGAATAGGAAAGGTTGCTGCAGCTGATGTGGCATTAAATGGATGCTGTAGGTGATGAATATCCTAATATCATTTCATGTTTGTAATTTACTGCATATTCTAAGTGATCATTAAGATTGCAGAAATCAAGCATTCAAAGCTTAGGAAGTGCAAAGACTGAGGCAGTTCTACAGTCTGAACACTAGCCCTTGTGTGATACCACTGTTTATTACAGTATGACAGAATGACAGAATCACATTTTCACAAAATGTGCACTTTTTGAAGCTCCAGGATAGACAGGAAGCCTTGTCTGCAGTGTCAGAATTATTCTTTAGCACACAGGTCCATGTATCATTTACTGTTCACTGTGCAACTACTTCAGAAAAGAGGATCATTAATTCCTTCTTAGATTTCTCTTTGATGATCAGACTGTAGCATGGACTGTCCACAGACATTAATGAATAATCATTGGATATCACATTGCAGTGAAATGATGACGTACCTATTTCCAAAGAAGAGGGACAGTGAAGTACAAAAATACTAGTCAGATATCATAATTTTACTATATCTAGTTTGAAAAATTAGTGTCTTTATTTTCAAAGTACATTTTTGTCTTATAGGTGTCTGCAGAGGGACAGCCACAGAATTATAATAACTGAGTTTGTAGAGAATACTGTCAATACAGTCCAACACCATATCAGAAGCAGACAGCAAGGTAGTTGTGTATGCCATACAAAAATCTTCAAAATCATTATTGTTCATGTAGGTGTCTTGAAAGTGGATACTGATTTCCAAGGCTTTATGCTATGGAAAAGGACAAAGATTCAGGCTGGTGTGAACACAAGAAGTTACCTGGGAAGTCTACAAGACAGTGTTAAAATAAAGAAGATAGTTTCTCTGTTGCAAATAGTGGTAAATTCATAGACCTGCTCATGACTGATTCAGGACACAATTAGATGAGGTTGCACATGCTGACACAATTGTGTATGTTCCTATTACATCTCTTTAAGTTTTAGTGTACAGCTTAAACTTGCAGTTTCTTCTTTATCACAGTCTGTGTATTCACAGCATCTTCCCCCTCCTGGCTGCCAGGAGCCAGCCCTGCCATTAGCAGAAACAGCATTTGCTTTGCTGTCTTCCATACACTCATGCATTTTTACTCTTCCTGCTATAGTTTGAATGTCAGTGAAGAGCAGAAAGCACGTTGGCATAAATTCACCATGAACTCAGCATCACATCAATCCTAATATTTATTCCAGGCAGTCTGAGCTAATATCTCTAGATATCACCTTCCCAGGTAGGCAGCTGCAACTTGGACCTTAAAATAACACAAAACATGGTGCAAATTCGTTGAGTTTTGAACCAAAGCAGAGGTGAAAAACAAAATGTTCGTACACATGCACAACATGAGTCAGAACAATTATTTCAATAAGGAATATGCCATTGTTTTAAGACAAGAAGATAACACTAAACTGCAGCTTAGGAGTTGAAGAATTTGAGTGCAAAATCTGCCCTATGACAGCAAGATGCTGCCTACAGCTGAAGGAGGGAGCCAGGAAAGATACGTCTAGCTTTCAGGTGTGATTGAGGAATAAAGATGTGAAGGAAGGAGAGCGGAGGGAAAGAGACTGGCAGCTAGCGGTGCAACAAACCTCTTCAGACTGTGGGGAGGAGAGTCTGGCTAGAGTGAGAGAGGTGAGGGCTGAAAGTCCTCTGCTGGGATGCAGTGGCCTGAGAACAAAGAGGCAGTGAGAAAGGGGGGTGAGAGGATGGATGGGGAAGTGAGAAGGGGAAAACTAGCAGGCACATCATGGGGCTGAAAAGAACCCTAGCAGAGAAGCTGGTTTCTGAACTTCAGTGTTAGGGGAGGTTAAAATGCCACAGGATGCTAATATGGACCTTAGGGACTGAAAAAAAGAGTAAATGTCCTGTGGATTAGTTTAATGGCAATAAGCATTTCATCTATCTGTAGAAACATGGGCTGGCTTTTTCCATACAAGGGTTAAAATTTACATCACTACTGGAGATGTGTTTAAGAGTGCGTGCGGGTTAAATACACTGAATCCTCATCCCATACACAGTAAGGCAGCTACAAGTCAAACATAATGACAGTGCTGATTAATTAGGTACTCCTACCCCCAGCACTTGAGAGTGATTTATTGAGACACATCTCTAACCTGATCCATTGTGTTGACTGGATTAATGGAGTGAGCTAGAGAAATTCACTGGCAATGTTAGATAGAGAGCAGGAAAGCATTAACCCTTGGAGCTTTCTTATCTAGCCTATTGACAGAATATTAATTATGACAAAACATACATGTCTCACCTAATTATCTTTTGATAGCTAAGCATATATTTTTATTCATGTATGATGAAGATACTGGAGTGAAAATCATTTGCACATAAACATTTTAGAAAAATATGGAGATAACAGTGAATTTGCAGGGTCCACTGTAAACAGGAGACTATAAATGTCTTCCTTTAATTCTTGACCATTTACTTTAGATTATTAGAACAACTGATGTAGCAAGCAGAAGATATTTTGGAATATAAATTGGAGCATCATTAGATTGCATATATACAAACACTCATGATGCACTATGAATGCTGTGTTTTTCCTGTTAAGCCTGACTCTAGCAGGCTTATCTTCTCAAATTTGGGCCCATTTCTGAAGTCATGTAATGGCATTTACTAACCCAGACTTATACTCCAGGTTACTGGCGTACTGAGAACTTGAGAGATCATCTCTGCGTGACTGCAAGGCGCAGTGCACGAGCTGATTTTAATACCTACCCTATCCAGCTCTCTGAGCTGGAGCAGGTGCGCCCCACAAAGTAGGAAGAGCTAGCAGAGTCTCCTGGCAGACTTCAGTGGCTTCAAGGATTTGTTCTTTTCTTCCTGGTGAAGTAGGATCACTGCACCTCACAGAAAGAGTGTCTGCTTCCAGCAGAGAATAGGGCTGTGAGTGCAGTTTTTTTGTCTAGGAATGCATATTGTTGTTCACGACTGCAGAATGATACTCTTCAGCCACCACCACACATAAATGTGAATCTATATGTATTCAGTGGCCTTTTCACAAAATTGAAGGAGACTTCTGAACAGGAAAAAGGATGATAAACACTCCCTAAACATTGAAAGATTTTGGTTCAAAATTTTCAAAATGAAACATTATTAGTTTTAGTTTTGGTCTAAAAAACAGAAGAGAAGAAAATAAAGTAAGTAAAAAATGTAATCTTTTACCAAACTAATATTAAACCCACAAGCATTTTAAAGCTCCAGATTTTTAGGGATTTAACTAATGAAAAGAAGAAACATCCTAAAAACATTCCCTTTAGTCCTATCTTGAAAAGAAAATATTTTCAGTTAATCCAAGAAGCTTCTATTTTCATTGCACTGATCACATTATCTGTACATTCTGGCTGAACTGTGTCAAGACTTCGAAGTAGTTATGCTTTAATACTGCATTTGCAGTCCTGGTTCTCCATATCTGGTTTGTTCTGATGGGTCCATTGCCAGATTAAAGGAAAAGGAATGCTTTGCAGAGCCATTCTTATCCTCACAACACAACCAGCAGAGTACTTCTAGTTACATTTGTTCCAGATATATCATAAAAATGTAGATCAGCACCATAACAACAGTCATTTCTGCCCATAACTGAGCTGCTATTTCAAAGAGGAAAGTGGGTATGAAGCATCTCTCCTCCTGTTCCCTGTTTCACTTCACTTTCCTTCTCCATCATTCCAAGGGTCTTTTTCTCAGAAAGAAAAAATAGTCCATCTTAAAGCCATGTTGCTGTTTTGTTGGTTTTTTTCTGTAGTAATATTTGTGCCTCTGGTAGACTGATTGTTTGAATAAAATTTTGTCATCAAATCTCCATACAACAGGCATTTTTGTGAAAAAAATGTAGACATTTTCCAGATCATCAGCACAGATGACCAAGATCTGAATAACATCACATTATTTCCTTTCTGACCACAGGCCTTTTTCTGTATAGTTGAGGCTTACCTTCCCAGGTGTCATGGTTTTATGATTTTTGGTTATTGGTATTCCATGTCATGACATCATGTAGTGTATGTACCTGGTTCTCAGAAGAGAAGGACTACTACGTTCCCCAGGGGACTTTGCTCCTCTGTTACCATTTTCCAGTCAGAGGGAAAGATAAAAACTCGCAGATCACAAGACCTCTCTGTCTTTCCACCCGTCTCTTGTCCTGGCAGCATCTCGCTCCCCAGCCATCTTATCATCGGTATTAGAGTAAGGCGAGCTTTAATTTTGGACACTCTCTCTCGTTGTATTGGATTTATCAGCTTAAATTATAATTATATTGTATTATAGTGTGTTATTTTGCATTCCGATATCTTATTTAGTTAATTAGTTTGTTTCTCCTCAGATTGTTGCCACTGTTTTGTTTTTAGGCCCATCTCTCTGCCCTTTTTTCCCTTTTCCCTTTCCCAGGGCGTGGGTCTGTGGGCCCCCCGCCCCATTCGTCACACAACCGGGCCGAACGCCCGTAAACTGTTGACACTGGGAATCTCTTGTTATTAGTACAGTCAAAGAGAAGAAAGTTCCAGTACTCGGGATGCTTATTGCTTTCTGAGAAGGGGGAAAATTAATTCTTCCCTTCTCTTAACTCTCCTCTTTGCCTTCTCTATATAGATATTTGAATAAGGACAGGGCTGCAATGTCTTTGTTGATACTTTTATTCTGTATTTTTATTCTTTGTAGGCAGGTCTTTTCACAAACTCTTTCTAGGCATGCATGCCAAGGACACTCTATATTCAAAATTTTAGACTCACCTTATTTCTAAGAACATATGACATTTCTAAGAGGCGTGGTAGTCCTTTTAAGTGATCAGAAACTCACCAGGACAGTTTTAGGATTTCACCCTTAGGAAACGGATGAGGATGAAAAAATACTTTTCCAGACTGGGAAATATTCCTCATCACCCTGCAACTGAACCATCTGCCAGGCAGAGGAAGGTGCTGCGGGAGTCGTTGCTGTGATCTTGTCCCAGCATCTCACAGTGCAGCATGGATTTCTCCAGATGTATAACTCTTAAAACATTTACTGACCAAGAGTGATGCGAAAGATAGATGCTCCGTAAGAAGTGCTTAATTAGGATGCAAAGGTTTGCTAACAATACTGATTTATTTCCTTTTTTGTCACTCTCCATACTATAGACAGCATGACAGTAAGGGACACTTTGAGGAATTCAAGTGTCAGGGCACTTTTTCATTTAAAATATTCACTGGAATTTATAATCTAGCTGCCTGAGACATATCTGTACTGCAAGAAATTATATCAGTCTACCAATATGATACAGCTACTGGAAGAATAGAACATGAGAAAACATACATCAGATTTAGGCATTGCAGAGAAGATTCAGGTTAGATACTGGAGGCTGGAGCAGGAGAATGGCTAAATGACCTCTCAGGGTCCCTAATTTTCTTTGATTTTATGAATATTGCTTTTGACTTCTAGTTTGGTTTGGTTTTTTTTTATTATTTGTTCTTTTAATCAGAGTAATAAGCAGGGACTTTGAAACAAAGGAAAAAAAAAGAGAATACTGAAAATTGCTTGTTTAAATTATTTCTCCTATCCAAAATCGACCTTGAATTATTCATAATAGAGGTAGGGAAGGAAGAAAAGTAGGAGGCTGAAAAACGGCATGATTCAAGCTGTGCCATTTTGTGTAATATCCTCTCTAACAATAATGCCAAAGGTAGGAATAATGCTGGTGGGAATGCTACAAGGAGAAGGGTTCCTTGCTGTGTGTCTCATACTCTTTCCCTTAGCAGTGCTAAAAGTCAGTGTTAGGAGAAACACAAGGCTGATCTTCAATAATAATACTTATAAACTGAAAATACAAATATTTTCAGGATTCTTACAGTCTTATAGGAAGTATATTTATATAAATATAAATGTTATCTTATACGTATATCTGATAGATAATGCAAAAATCACACATATTTAAATAAGATGTAAAATGCACGTTCTAGATCAGCACCTTTTAATTCCTGCCTAAATCGTCCTTTTTGCTGACTGGATGATGTTCTGACAATATTTTATACTGGAAAAACTCTTATAGGACAGAATTGGTGTTTCTTCAGATTTCAAATTGCACTCCTCATTAGTTTTACCTTTGGGCAAGGCTGCTCCTCCGTTTCCTTGGCATAAAGCTTAATGCTTTATAGCAATGCTTTATAGCAATAAAGCAATAAAGCCCAAGCAAATATATGGTACATAACCCTGAACCAAGTCAGATATCATGTTTAAACTCCATCTCATCTCTGCTGATGCTTCTGCTTGCTCTGTTGTTCTTGCTCTTATGAGCAGTGGATGCCATTTAATGAAAATTTGACAGCTTCTGTTCTCACGGCCAACTCCACCACTGTTTTCAAAATGGTTTCTATTAACCATGTTGTTTTGATCCTTATCTCACAGTGGTACATTTTGTTGTACTCACATTAGATAACAGCTAGTGTGACTCTTGGTCCAGCCAGGACTGTGAGATTAGGATCTTGAGCTTGAGCGGTGCAGTCGCATGTGACGAGGGCTAATTGGTGGCCAGCTGCATAGTGCAGGAAAGCAAAAAGTCAATAGATGCAAGGGATAGAGCACATACATCCCCTGTGTGATTGCATTTAGGGTGGGAGTCAGCAACAGAGACACAGGAGCCAGAGACATTAGGTAATTTAGGGCATCTGAGATATCTGCAGAAAGCTGGTATATGACAAACAACACAAGTGAGACTACTCCTTAGTGGAGCAGCACCTGCAGACCAGGAGATATGTTCTAAGCTTTTTGAGTGACACTGGAAAGCTAAGCTAAGCAACTGACTTGATCCTTTAAGGTCTATATGTGTATGTTTATGAGTATATACATTATATATGCACCTATGTCTATACTATTAAAGCATATGTATGTATATATGCATATGTAAATATATGGATACATATGCTTTAATTTCATGTTCACTGTAAAGTAAGTCAGCTGGAGAATGTTATAAAACAACTTCTGAGTTTTATCTCACTTGTCAAGCTCTTCAAGCTAGTAGAGTTTGAAAAAACTCATGACATTGGGTGTTGAGGTAGGATTTAGCATTTTTGTATCTCAAAGGGTGAACTGGTAGATGGGAAATACTCAACAAGAATCGTATTCTGTACCTATGTACAGCTTCTATCTCAATGCGATTACAATCATAATGAAGTTGTGATCTATGACAAAAGCCCCTAGCTGCTGCCATAGTACAAATAGCACTTTACAGAAAGAAGAAACAATGATAAAATCAGGAGCAGTTCACTGTAGATATAAAAGAATATTTTGTATCTGACTGAAAGGACAGGAATGGGCACAAAAAAACCCAGTGTTTTTTACTTGCAGCATAGAGGTTATTTTATGGTAACTGTTCGTATGCACACAATTACCTCATAAACAATGCTTGGTATGTTGGCCTTCTTCATGAACTGAAAAGCTATAACTCATAACCTTAGTTTAGTGCGGTCAAAGGTCATGCACACAAGTCACGTGGCAGAATAGTGGACACACGGTACAATCTAGCAGTGGTTTATTCAAGTAATTCTAATGTTTGAGGATGGAGGATGTTTAGAAGACTGTCCTGAAACACCTCAGCTGATCCAAAATCTCTCATCTTGCTGAGGGTCAGTGGGATATAAACCCAGAACTTATGACATTATGTATGGAAATAATATTTCCATGGAAATAAAGTACTTTTTCTGGAATTCTGGCCTGGTACTACTCTTTCCTACAATCACTGACCTCACAATTTTTGCTGACCCCGCATTTGTTTTATCTATGAGTAACAATTCCATGTATTACTTCTGTTTACTCCTTGAAAACATGGCTATGTCCTCTTAAAATATTTAAGCAGCTGATAGTTTGCTTTAAGCTGTTAATATCATGCTTAGATTTAAGAACATATTGGAATGTGCTATGTTCCCTTTAGAAAAGGGTTGTTCTGAGTTAAATGGGATTTGATCTCTTATATTCCGTCCTTATTTGGAGACTTTCTGAGCTTTATTCAATCAAATGCAAAATCTTTATTCATGCCTCTATAAAACACATCTATTTTAAAGCCCAGATGAACTACTAGTACATATACCCCAACCTGCTCCATAATAAACCAAAGAACTCACTCCAATATGCCGATGTAAGGTAAAACATACTATATAAACTATGAGTATAAAAGAAGTAAAGCACTTAAGTAGCTGAGGAAGCAGAATCTCATTTTAACATGATACATTAAGGCAATATGATATTGATATAAAATACAAACTATATACGAAGCTCTTATTCAAGTAGCAAGGCATTTTCAAATGGTGGATGGTAATAATTCCTGCCTAAATGGAGTCTCTTTACACTTTTTAAGCATTAGGAAAGAAAAGAACAGAGAACGATGTAGACTAAAAGTCTTTAGCAGAGAGATTTCCTTTCAGATGCCACTGCAACTTGCTTTGGGAATCAAAAAATTCCCAACTGGTGCAGTATTATTTGATAAGCACTTCTTTTTTCTTCAGATTCTTCTAAAGTCGTCTATGCGCATTGTTATAGGATGAGATCAGCTTCCAGTTGTGCAATTAGGAATGTGAATAACATCTGCCACATTTGGTTTGTTCACTCATGTGAACCCCTGAGAGAGTAAAATACATAGAGGATTGCTTTGTTTTGAGAAGGGGTGAGGTAGCACATTTCAAAATTTTATCATTTTGATAGCTAAGGCTAAAAGTTTATATTAGAGAAAGTAGGATGTATAAACATACTTTGCATCTGATGAGAAAATGATACAGCTTATGAGATCCCCTGTTCTTCTAGGTTTTTGTCTCAAACGTTGGCCAGCCTCCTTCATCACCACCTCATCAGAACAAATGAGAAATTTTTTGAAGGAGTAGGCAATTTGCCTCAGTGCCAGTACCATGTGGGTTTTTTTCATAGGTTGTTGTTTGTTTTTTTTCCTTTGATGTGCTGCAAAAGTGTTGTGGAGGTAATTCAAACTTCCGCAGAGACATATAAATGAGGAAGGTAATCAGCTAAAGTTATATGCAACAACATCAGAACTATTAACTATATTGGCACATTGTGCCCTTTCTGCCCAGTCAGTAAACAAGTTCAAGAGAGGTTGCATGCCATCAGAATCCATAGCATTTCCATTAGTGTTAGGCCTTCATGTTTCAGGAAAGATACAAGAGGCGACTATGATAACTGTCAGAAAATTCTTTCTCCATGGATACTAAAAAGGGATAAAAGGCAGGGGTGCTCCGACCATACAAAAGTGCTCCACAGTATAAAAAGGACATTAAGATGCTTGAAAATGTCCAGAGGAAGGCAACAAAACTGGTAAGAGGGGTGGACGGCAGGTCCTGTGAGGAGAGGCTGAGGACAGTTGGGTTGCCCTGTCTGGAGAAGAGGAGGTCGAGAGGTGACTGTTGCCCTGCTTTTCACCTCTGACAACAGGTGACCTCATGTCTCTACTCAGCTCCCTGAGGAGGGGAAAATGAGACATGTGCCGGGCTATGCTCCCTGACCGCAGGATGGGAGAGGCACAAAGTCCGGCACATGGGGAGATTCAGACTGGGCCTTAGGAAGCATTTATTTACCTTGCGGATGGTCAAACACTGGTATGCCTTCAAGAGGCATTTTGTCTATTATTCTATTCTATTCTATTCTATTCTATTCTATTCTATTCTATTCTATTCTATTCTATTCTATTCTATTCTATTCTATTCTATTCTATTCTATNTTCTATTCTATTCTATTCTATTCTATTCTATTCTATTCTATTCTATTCTATTCTATTCTATTCTATTCTATTCTATTCTATTCTATTCTATTCTACTCTACTCTACTCTACTCTACTCTATTCCATTCCATTCCATTCCATTCCATTCCATTCCATTCCATTCCATTCCATTCCATTCCATTCTATCCCACTCCATTCCAGTTCACCCCATTCCTTTTATTCCATATTTTCATATACATATGTATATGTACACACGTTATCATGAGCAACTTATTTTCGATGTCATCTCCAAGCAAGTGAGGTTATCAGGAACAGTCAACATGGATTCACCAGAAGGAAATTAGTTCTTAATATTTATCTGCAAATCTTTTCAATACTTTATCTTATTCTTAGTGATAAGGACTCAGTTATGAAAATATAACACATATCTGGGCAAATATATCAACCTCTGATTAAAACCACAGCTCAAGAAATACCACTGCAACTCAGTCTGTGCAGCTAGATCACTAGGCTATCCATCTTCTGAGATTTGCAGACTGCCGCTCCTGCTGGCAGAGAGAAGGTGGTAGACAACAAACTGCTAGACCATCTATTTAACTTGGGTAAGGATAGCATCAAGGTCTTTGTTCTTCTCATTGCAGGCATGGGGGAGCCTGCAGTGGACTTTTCTAAATTTGACAAAAGCTACTCTCTGTTTCTACCATTAAACCACAAACTAGAACCTTTAGGTTATCATAGTAATTTTTTTCTACTAATCCAATGGTTACTAAAATTAGTTCCACCTCAAGTTGTTTTTTTCCCACTGGTAATATAGCCCTCTGATGGGTTCTCAGTAATATCATGTTATGATTATAGTACTATGATTTCTATGTGATCGTCAGGTACCTTTCATGTTTTGTTTGAAAAGCCTAAAAGACTATTTGAGCACTGATAAAACAGCAAAATAGAAACACTTAATACAGCTGAAATAGTTACTTTAAAAAGAGACAAATTTTTTATAACAATTCCTGTTATTTAAGTGCACACTGGTTAACAAATTTTATTCATTATGTGACTTAACAAGTAGTTAGGGAGTGTGATAGCAAGTTAAAAGATATAAGTTTCACATATATTTATGCAGTGGTCAAATGTCACTTGTATAAAATTTGGCTCTGTGGTGGCTCAGAAAGTATATGTGCTTATACGCACACATATCAATAAGCGTAAAAAGGCATTACAAGGTAGTTATACATAATCCTTTGAGGTTTTGGAACACTTGCAATGTATACCATGACACGTCTTAATCAAATTTTGATGTGGGATGGAATTTTGTAAATATGCTGTGCCTACATGATTACATAATGAAATAATATTTTTGTAGGTTCTATCTGTTCTTTAACACAACAGTCCTGTATATAGAGATGGATTTAAATGTTTCATTTCAAACTTTTTTTGAATTTCTTTTAATATTTCAGTCAGTGATAGTGCTGAAGGTTTCCCTTGCAATGATATTTTATTCCACAGTGCTGAGCTTTATCTTTTAGTTTTAGGCTACTTGATTTCACTGGATGTGCTCTCTAGCCTTTCAAGTTTATTTGTATTGGGCAAGAAGCCAATGGTGTTAATGCATGAAAACCAGGTAGCTGTCAGGACTACTGCAGCAGCATGTCTAATTTTGTTATATTAAAGTTGTCACAAAACATTAAGTAAGAGATTATATGAAGTATGCATAGGGCAAATAGTTTATAATGTAATAAACCAATAAGGTTTTGAGCAAGATAAAACATGATTCTTTTATGTTATTTTCTTCTTTATTTCCTGTTTTGTTCGTGTTATTTCCCATTCTTTTCTAAATAATTGCTGAAAATCTGAGTTGTGAACCTGTCTGTCTATTTATACAAATTTATTTTCATTTTTTTCCATGAATGCCACAAAGATCCTTTAGGTAGTTTTACTCCCCTGCATATCTTTTTAATGCTTACAGGGAAGAAACTAGTTCTGACAGCCTCAGTGTACTATGCCTGCAACAGTGAAGTTTTAATCTTGTTTAGGTCCTCCAGATGTTACAGCAATAAAATAAAATCATAAATGGAGGTACCTCTCTGGCCCTAGAGTGGCACAAATACATTTTAAGCTCCATTTTATGAATAAAATATTCATCAGTAATAGAGCATTATGCCATGCCCATTTCAGAAAACAGAAGCTACAGGAAACAGTACATTCTAGCTGAAGAAATGTGGAAATGGAAAGTGCTGACTTGATAGCCAAGATGAGACGGGGGTACAATTCCCTAAAATGTCCCAAGAGGTAGCTCTTCTCTGTGGAGCAATAAAAATCAAAACATAGAAAAAGTAGTTGCAGATCTGTATGGGAGAATGCAGCAAGATACCAGTGAATCTACCTATACTATTGTGTTGATTTAACTATTTTCTGCCAGTTCTTCTGCCTCATGATTCACATCTCACGTATATTCTCATGCAGGAGGAGTGGAGTGAGGCTGAAGGAAAATCCCATTACAAGTTTGAAGGCTGTCAAGATACCTCAGACTTGTTGTTTTAGTTCCAGTCCAGTGTTTCATCAGTGAAAATAAACGATCTTCAGCGTAGGTGGCTCACAGCACCCAACTTTCTAATGACTACTACTCCTTCCATCTTAATAAACTAACTCAGGTATTTAGAGACTGTGATTAAACCTTCATTCCTCCCACAAAACCTACATGAAATAGGGACTGTTGTAGTGTGTTTGCTCCTGACTCACTGCTGTTGTAATTTACTTTTGAATTTAACATGCAGATTTAGGCTGATTAACCATGATGAGCTATGCAAGGGTCAAAGGCATATGGTGGTACATGAAAGGACAGCTGCCCGCACAGTTTCAGTGAGACAGTATTCGCAAGAAAGTCTCCAACTGTGGCAGCGTTGCAGATCTTTCAAGGAGGTCTCTGCTCCTCTCTGTTCTCTGAAAGGCACTCTCAGTGAATTTTTGTTAACCCTCAAACAGTATTATTCTTTCCTTGATTCAGACTGTTTCTTCCCAGGTTTTCTCCTATTTCAGTTCAAAAAGGAGCTTTTTCAGTACAAAGCTAGTGCTGTTCAGCCTAACAAATAATGAGGGGGTGGAAATGAAGTTGTTTTTTCTCTTACCATGTAAACCATGGTTAAAAAACAAAAGTGCTAGCCACCACTTACTTTTTGTCTGAAACTTAAATCTGACAATATCTGTTGTATATACTGTGAGAGAAAGGAGACTAAAACCATATTGGAACAATCCAATTTTACACTGTGTGATTCTTACAGAAAGGATTATGGAACCCAGGAAACAGGCAGCAAAAGGGAGGGAAAAAAAGAAGGAATTTTTCTTCATGATGATTTCTTCAGTTCCTTGATACCAGTATCAGCTGAGTGGCAGCAGCTTGCAATGGAAGAGTGCTGATCAGCTCTAATTTGCTTTAATTATTCCTGCCTGGGAGAGGTGAGACAACTCAGGCTACCAAAATGTGGCCCTGGAGTTCCCCAGGGTGTATCAAGTTGGAACTGATATGAAATAGGTCTGAGCTATACAAGCAGGAAGAAGATGCAAGATGAGTCTCAAGTGGGGGTTTTGACGTGTATCTAATGTTCTGTAGTTTGAGTCATGATCAGACATGGCACGCCTACAGCACACTTAGGACATTAAAATTCTCTTACTGATCTCCGTAACATAAAGGCGCTAAATCAGGTAATCAAGAAAACGACAACAAAAATAGTTATCTATTTAATTTAGACACCCCTAGGATTGCTAAGCAAGAGTCTTTAAGATCACTGGTACTGGATCAATATATTTCAGTTCAACTTCTGCACAAAAATCCATTAATTGGGCAGAATTTTGAACATCCATGGTTGGAATTCTTTTCAGAGAATCCAGTCACATGAGTTTACCTGCTCATTTCCCATAGTGGTCTCATTATAGTGTTATCTGGACCATTTCTAATCACATCTATATATTTCTTTTTAGTTACTCTTAAACAAACATTTAATGAAGTCTACACATCTGGAAATAGAAATTATAGGCTTGGAAACATATTCACCTTTACACATGTAAGTGAATTATTGACTTTTGAACTAAATTCATTAACACAAAGCTGCTTCTGATAATGCAGATTTCAGAAATTAGAGACATGAAAGCATTTAAAAAGGCTACAATAAGCCTTGTATAAAGAATCACGATACCCTGTTGCCAAAATAGTTAATAAGTAATTTGACACATCACTGGGAAGTAATTTCTCTTATTTGAGTGGGGCTAGAGCTGGCATTCAACCTTATCAAAATATTTCATTCACAAATCTGTTCCTAGACATTTCATGTTTGAAAGAATTCATAAACTGTAACAAAGGCATTTCAGCTGAAGCACTGAAATGGAAAAAGAGACTTTTCATCCTGTATTCATCTACCTGTGTAGAAATTCAGAAAATTCATTACATTTTACTATCAAGAAAACTACATAAGTACTAGTCTTGTTAGAAGAAGAGGACTTGGTAAGTATTATATAGGACACTTGACAATTGGTTTCCTTTAGGTACAATGATTTTACATTTGAATTTGACCTCAGTGATGTGAGGAGAAGTATTCAGCTGATAAAAAAGAGTCTTCTCTGAAACTGTCATATTTTTGGCTCATTTTAATCAGCAGTGGTTTCTTGTCAAAGAGACACTTCACAATTGTTACAATTGGCAGGATGTTTTTTTTTTTTTTCTTTAAGGAACGTCATAAAGTCCTGATTGGAACTACAGCAAGCTTGTCTCCAGAGACAGTCTCAAGCCCTTACAGTCATGCATACCCTATGCAATTTGGTTGGCAGGAAGCTGGAACAAAAACTATGCCACTGAACTAATGAGAAAGAAAAACTCCATGAAAATGGTGTAATTTTGGACACCCTCACCATTCAGATGGAAACCACTGCATGACCTCTATTTCATATTTAGGTTTCAGTCTGATCCTCCTCAGAGATGTGGTTTATGCAGTTGCGTCATTTACCTGTTCATTTCCCTACCCTAATACTTGTTACTGACCACGTTCAAACAAATTCAAAAGGCAGAACACTGATGAAAAACTTAAGGAAAATTACGTTTCTGTAAATTTCTTGAAAATCAATGTAAGTACAGGAGAGATCCAACTCAGGGCTCCCACTGAGGAACTAATATTATATACTATTCCTGACAGCAGGCTGTTGGCCAATTGGCACAGGAGCCCTGGCTACCTAATCAGCCTCCACAAAGCTTGAGACTAGCTGTAGCATGAGCTGCTACTTGTGAGTGAAGCTGTCCTTGGGGCTAGGGAGGGGAATGGAGTTAACTGTAGTTTGAGGATGGGAGTGAAGGGATTTATGGGACAAAGGACACAAATCTATGCAAAATCAGGCTTTGTTAATTGCATTGCTCACCAACAACTTTGTTTTATCTAGGCCTAAACATATGAAAGTATAATGAAGCATTAAAAACATAGAAATAAGAGGAGTGTGTAAACCGAAATATTCTGGGTATAACTGAAACAGGAAAAAAATTCTACTCCCCCTCCCATTTAAAAAAAAAAACAAGAGAAACAAAATGAGCTCCCTGACATCATGCCAGAGCTTCATTTGTGAGGTTAGCTGGGGATAATATGAGGTATAATTACATTAAGAGAAAAAAATCATTTGTATTATCTAATAATTCCTATATCCAGGTATTGTTTCCAAAACATGTTTCAAAATCTCAGAGGTAAAACTCAGTCTGAAGCCATTCATAATGAATTAAAAGCTCTTCTGCACAGTTCATCACTTAGAAGTAGTTTGTATTTGTTAGATAGTATGAAGACAAAAAAGTTTCCTTTGCACCAAGTCTGCGTGGAATGAAACAAACAGAGGCAACACATTCAAATATTCCTACATTAGCAAATGTTCTTGCAAACATTAGCTGCAGAGTCTTTATCTCCTGTGGAGGCTGTTTGGGCACATAACTCAGGTAAAATCACTGCAAGTGGCTGCCATTTGGCAAGGCACGGGAGTCTAGCTGGAAGACAGGAATTTACCTACATTGCAGTTTCTGGAAATGAGTTGCCTGCAATCTTCCTGAATGTGTAAATTACTTCCTAGTGCATTAGAAAATGGAGCTACGTCCATAACCCTATTTCTACTATCCTTTCTGAAGTCTGAAGTAAAATCTCACTAAACTTGGAAGTCATAGACATGAACTTCAAGGCATTAGCCTGTATATTTATTGCTTTCATGTCTTTCGTGATGGTAATCCATTACCAAATTCCTCTTCGATATTAAAAAAAAGAAAATCTGAATGTTAATATAACCTTTAGGCTTTATTAACATTTAATATTAAATGTTGTTTGGAGGTTGTTGGAATCACATACACATCTGCATGAAATCACTAGGAGTCTTTTCATTATCTTCCAGGATGAGATGATGAACTGCTGAAAGAGGAGGAAAGAGTAGTTTTGGATCTCAAATTTCACTACACATTAAAAAATATCCTCCCCTCAACTACATTAAAAAAAAAAAAATGGAATCTTAGTTGGTTGGGTGATCTTATAATGCTTCTGTAAGCTTTATTTTGAGCTTTGACTGATTTCAAGACTAAGATTTGCAGGATACAATCCATAAACTGCTAATGACAAATTTAGAAATTTCCCCTTATTATTTAAGCATCAGTTTTCATTAGTGAGATAGCTGTTTCACTTTAAATGTACTAAATACTGTAAATGGGTATTTTAATGTTAATTTTACTGATCTAAAAAAAGATCTTAATTCATTTACCCACTAATTAGTTAACAAACAGTATACAGTGAAATGAAGAATGGGTGTTCAAACAAAATGGCTTATAATACCTGGCACAGTTCCCAGAAATCAAGCCATTTCACATTCTTGATGCACTGCCAAATATGTTTTTGTTGTCTTCCTCCATCAGTGTAAACAAACATGGTGGTGGCACCTGGGGGGAAGCCGGAAGGGCTCGGGGTCGGACTGGCTTTGTCCATGTCTGCAGTGCATCTCCACCCCCTGCTACTCACAAACGCTTCTGCAGATCTGATTTCCCACACTACAATTGCGTAAAGGAAGTTTAAAAGAGCTGCGTGTATACTTCATAGGAAGGTAATAAGGCATTGCAAGACTAACTTCACACTTCGCTCGTCTGTCAAGGGGGTCTCCCCTTCCCAACAATACCCCAATGTTTTGGTAGGCAGGCTCCAGCCCACTTAGCCAGTGAGGAGGCATGGGTGGAATGCCAGGTATGTCTACAGAGCAAAGTAGTGCAGGCAGCCTGACGCCAGGAGAGAATAGGCAGGTACCTATTGAGTTACAGGATTTCTACAAATCTAATCCACGTGTAATGTGAGACTTATTACAGAGTCAGTCTCTGCCAGGGCTGTGAAAAGTCTGGGGATATGAACAGCCCCAGGAACAATGATTCCAGTTAACTCATTGCAACCCAACATCAGTTGACCAAAACTAATGCTCTTTTATCCTTGTAATTCATTTCTTGAGCAGCGATTACAAGCTGTATCTTATCAAGTATTTAATAGCAAATGCAAGAAAATACTGATAAGACTCTGGGTGACATTGTTTCTACAGCAATACTGCATATTCTAATAAGGATAGTGTTCACTGACTGTTATGAAGTATATATGTAGATTAAGCAAGATAATTTAACATGGGAAATATTTTCATACATATAAAACAGTAAAACCGTTCTGAACTGCTAATAATACAGAGAAAGAAAATCAAATGTTTCCAGATCTTACTACAATTAAAAGACTCCTTGCTGATTTAAGGTACATTGGGAATAAACTGCAGCATTAAAAAAAGCTATGACAATCTGATACATCTCTGTTAATTTCTTCAGTCACTATAACACTGGATGAGACCTATGATTGCAGATTTGGTATCTACTCATTAGGCATCATTTTAGTCATGAACCTCTTGCATTACATATTATTTTCATGACATGATATCATAAGTAACTTTGTCAAATAATTAAGCACAGCCTTTCTCAATCAATTAATTTTTAATTTGGATGTTGTTGACTGTAAAAGAATTAATTTTATATTGTAGATAATGAATGCTAACATCTCCAAAAATAGTCTGTAGTCATTTGGGATATTTTTGAATGCCAGAAATTAAGAAATGTTAATATATGATCTTAAATCCACATCCATAGTTGCACCTTGCAAAAGAATAGTGTTTTTATTCCTTTCCTCAGGCTGTTTAATGGCCATATGACACCTTTAGAAAAGGTCAATGGCTACAGGGTCTGACATTATCAGTTCATCAGTGATATTCATCTGGCTATTTACTGACACATATATTCTACTCTAGCAATCAAAAGTAAACAAGGTTTGGGAAGAATAGTGGCCCAGTCATAACAGAAGTTGAAAGCTAGTTCAGGCTAGCATTAGGAATGACTGTTTTGCCCAATTTGTATCCATTTTGTGACTGATAAAAATTAGAAATCTCGAGATTATTTTCATTGTTTCTCCTTGTTACTAGAACTGCAATGTAAAAATATTTTGCTGATTTGTAGATGGAACAGGCATGTGGAGAATACATTTTATATTAATATATTTGGCACAATGTCTTATTTTTAATGGATCTCCTTTTCCTAAATGTGGAGGAAATTGACAGAGCATAAGGAATTCAAGACGTCAAATGATAAAGTAGGAAACCTAAAAACTGCATTAGCTGCCCAGATGCCTAATGTGAACATCTTCTCAAGGCAGATCAAAAAAGAGCTTAAAATCTGCAGGAACTAGCATTGTATTCTCTGTTGAGCATCAGGTCCCAGTATGGATGTGATGAATGCTCACTGACTGATGTTTGAGGAAAGCATAACAGGTTTCACAGAAGTTATGATGGTGTGGAGGATGCCGTGTAACTCAGCCAGTTGGAAAGTGTTAAAGACTTGAGAGTTTATTATATCTCTGTCAAGGAAAGGTCTTTGCTCAGTTTGCTCAGTTCTAGCTGGGCATCTCACTTTTGCTGTGTAGACTGGAAATACAGCATCATAGCAAGTCTCCTATCTTGTTAAAAGACAAAACAAGAATTATCCACTTTATCGTTTATGATCTTGGGCCTGTTTCTAAAAGCCATTCCTCATATGCTCAAGCTTTTCCGAATCTTAGACCAGATGCAATGACAACCAAAGCCTGAACAAAACACAAAGTTTTGGAACATCATTTCCACTGCTTACATACAGATCCATTCATGTCAAACAGCAAGAATAAAGTTACTGGCTCCATTAACAATGCTAGGTATTTCCTTCTGACCAAAAAAAAGAGAAAAAAATGTAATGAGAGAGAAAAGCAGTGCTGCTCCTAGATGCTTATCTTGTAGTAGTAAATGCTTGTATATTTCCTTTCTTACAAATTACTATGCAATATGTCTATAGGAACTTTTAAAGTCATCTGCTGGAGATCAGAACAAAAATTGATGCTTCAGATTTAAGTTGTCACATCAGGTCTCAGTTTGCCTAGCCTTCTTCTTTATTTATCCTTTTTATTAATCTTACCCCTGCCTAGCCTACGTGATAGGTAAAAAGACATTGTTAATGCTTACATTGTGTAGGCCCCTTAAAAATAGCATTCAAAACTTAGAAGAGCAAGAATGTACAGGGTAATCTACAGTAATCTTCTCAACACTAGGTATGCTTTTTATTGAAATGATAATGCAGCTGAAAAGGTAGAAACCTCTAAGACATTTTTCTCTAAGATCTAAGCATGTTAACCTATGAAAGTGAGTTTGCCTTTAAAAAAAAATCTTTTAAAGCAGCAAAACAGAGAATTTCAGCGATCTCACCCAATAGGCCCTTCCAAATGTTACAAAATTCTATGTAAACTGTTAGCATTTCCTGAATTTATTACAGCTTTGCTTTTCTGTTATTCCACTCCTGGAGTCTATGAAATACAGTGTCCACGTCTTTACAACTAAATGGATAAAGATTTTTCTACATATATTACTTTTTAAAACATAAAAAAATAGTTTTTTAAAACATGCTTGGTTATTTTCCATGTAAGTCTAGAAATTCTATCTTTCCCAAATGTCTCTTTCACTTATACTTGCCATACTTTTTTTTGCTAAAATAAATGTAAAAGCCAATCATAAGATTCCATATGTTTTTTTCTTCTTCTTTTTTGTTCATTTTATTTCCTTTATCTCTCTCTCTCTTTTTTTCCCTCCTGTTGGAGGCAAATCTCATAACATTTTCATATTAATTTAGCATCAGCTTTTTAAATTTAGGTAAAGTTCATTAACTCATTAAATTTAGGTAAAGTAACATTAACTCATGAGTAGACATGTTTAGATATTCAGCTTCTTTCAGTGCTAATATTCACATGTGCAATTGCTCATAAACAGCATTCATGATAATCATTCAAATTTGGTATTCCAACAGATCTGCAAACTAAAGCCTTATAAGAAATAGGAAAAATCTGTCCTTTTAAAATCATGCTCTTCAACATACTGAAAACATTGTTTTCACCCCCACATTTAAAAGATACTTGTTTCAATTTAAATGAAATTTGTGAAAAAATGTTCCTTTCTCTTTAAGATCCCTACAAGAGATGTTAAACCTGATTTTTCTGTTCCTAAACTTCTTGTAAAGACATAAATGATAAATCTCTTGCATGTTAATTTCCAACCCACACACATTCTCTTTCCTGAAAGCCTCTGGAACTTTTCAAAAACATACAATGCACTTTATAAATAACTCATCCAAATACTATTTAAAACACACATGAGGAATTTGGCTCAGTGACTATTATACACTATTATGTGTGTATGTAAATGTGCTGTTAGGAAGAGGTGTGTGGTGAGCTGCGGTAGCTGACTAATAAGAAAATGATACAGCTAAGAGTGAAGCCACACTAAGGTAGTCATCAAGTCTGTTTAACTGCTGAACCCTTTTTTTTTTGTGCTTTCCAAGAAATTCATTGAATTTCTTGATTCCTAGCCAACATCCTCAAGGTCCAGGCTCAGGTCACATCTTGGACATGGTTTTTGGAGGGTACAGACAACACAAACTATTTGTCTCTGCTAACCAGTCTTTCCTGGTCTCACATTTGGAAGAACAGAGCTCAGTATTTGCTGTCAAACTGGGCTTGCAGCACAGCCCACACTCAGCCTGTCCAGACTGTTCCATGCTACCTGGCTTGCCTGTGCACCCAGCTCTATGCTCTGGAGTTTGGGTGGCCTTTTCATGGAGGCCTGGTGGTCCATGTGGATGGATGGCCAGTTAGTTTTTCAGAGTGGCCTTTGATCTATCCAGCATTAACTATCTAAGTGTACATGGTAGCTAATACTTAATGTCCTGATTTGCAAGCCTGCTGTTTTTGACAATTTTTTCTACCATACTGTTGGCAGAAGTTTAGACTCTCTAGGAGTTTTTCTCTCAGCAATGAAACTAAAGTCTGAGGATCAGTGCCAATGTTCGCAAAAGTATGTTGTTCTGTTTTGTGTGATTCAATGAAGTTTCTATGTAAATGCCTGGGAAATATGTGTTTTCTATGTTTTGCTACACGTGGCTTTAATTAAAAAAAAAAAAAAAGCAAAAGAACTCCTTGAAAAAAGTTTTCAGTCACAAATGCTAAAACAGGAGTAGGATGTGGTAAAGTTGGCTACAAATTGCTTTCAACTAAATTGTTTGTAGCTTCAGAAAAGCTGTGTTTTTCAAAGCTCGTGCTGGTCTTTAGCCACTTTACATCAGGAACAGATTCTATGAATAAAGAAGAAAGGAAGTTCTCCACAACATTGTCTTTTGCTTCACATCCTTAGGCACAAGGGCTGTCTCCATTGTAAGTGACTCTGATGAGTCTGTCTTCTTTAGCTCAAACCAGAAAGCAGCAACCTCCTGCCCCAGAGACAAATATCTGCACTGATGATCTCTCTCCAAGGGTGAAGAGGGATCTGTGCTAATCTCCATCACAGCTCAGTTGCAGAATGGGGCTGATTATTTACTTCCAGCTCTTATGAGGAGCAATAGAAACCAGATTTACCATTTTAGAGAAACATGGTTCATCCTTTTGCACCACTGTATTGGATTGCTTGCAGATTTGAGCATTGCTCACTGCTTCCTCTTGTCTTTTGATTTCTGTTTCCAAGCTTTGTTTTGCAATTGTTGTCACTTAGTTTTCTTTTAATTTTATTGGAGGCAGATGTTATCGCAGGATCAAATTATTTGAGACTCTGGGATTCCCAGCAGAAATTGAAATGCCTTTGCCTTAATCTGGTTGTGCTTTCACTTAACTCTGGCCATTTTGCATAGAACCTGAGTCAGCTAATGCTCAGCTGTTGTGTCAGGAGCACTGCCACCTGCCCAGCCCTGGCATCCTGGGATGACAAATGTCATCAATTGCCTCCAGCATAAATGAACGGGCCACTTAACTTGAATAACAGTTTATGTTTCTTAATGGTAACCTAAAGATGAGCCTTTTAAGTTAGATCTTCTTCAGATTCACACTCTGATAAAGGACAACATTTGCAAATATTAAACAAAGACCCAGATAAAAGTGTGATGTAGCCACATCCACTCCTTAATGTAAGAAAAGCAAAAATAATGATTAATACCATCAACATTGCCCAACTTGTTTAAAAGGCTTGCATTTCTCCTGCTCAGCCATGGGAGAGTTTCTTCCAGAGAACCTGTGATAACCAGTCATAAAATCTCTTCCAGCACTGCTTGAAGGTATTGGCAGTCTCCCAGAATATTTCCAGAAATGCAAGACCAGATACTCACCATGAACAGGCAGCTGGAAAAGGCTAACATAAAGCAATAGCAGCATATAAACCGTGAATGAGAATTCTTATTTATAAAAGTTGGTTGCAGTTATCTTTCCAGTAGTATAAGGGTTGCAGGGAGCCTAGCAGCTGAAGCTGAAATGGTCTGCTAATTCATTTACTCATTTACACATAGAGCTGAGTTTGGCTAGAGCCTGATTTGCAACTAGAGGGGAAAAATCATGAGTGAAATATACATCCTTTTGTATTGAAAATAATGATAACTCTTAGGAAACTCTGGAAATAATGATAAATCCCTGCTCCAGACATAGCAGTGTGATCTGGTTTTATAATTAACTAAATCATTCATTTTTACTCATACAGATTGCTTCATATTCAGACATAGTTTAAAACAATACAATAACATTATTTACAGGCACTTACTATGTATTTGCAAATTAATACCCCCATTTTGAATTTTCTTGTACAATGCAGAAAAATGAGATCACTTTGCATTTCTTGTTCACCCTTTCTACATCCTAAAGGGAACTGTTCATCCAGGTGTGAGATAATAAATTTTCAGCCAGTTTTGATCCCATGACTTCCTTTCTTTGGGTGGGAAAAAATTTTCTGAAAGACAAAGCTACATTCTTTAGTGAAAGCTAAACCAAAAATCTTTGTTTCATCAGGAAATACACTAATAAATTCATTCTTTCCTATGCTTAATCATTTCATTAATGTCTTTACCAGGTTTTAAGAACACTGTTACCTAGCAGAACTGTATTTGTGATGTATGAATATTCAAATTAATTCACAGTGTTAGCAACTCTGATCTTAGGACTTCTCTTGGTGTGCTACACCTCCTGTTAGAAGTCCTCCTGGATTGTCATTTCCCAAAAGCTTAAGACTGATTTTTTCTTAGTTTTCATCTTCATGCTTGCAAATTGAACAAAAGCAAACTACTAGTAATAAAATATGAATTATGCATATTTTTGTTAATGAAAGTAAATTATTCCACCATGTATACCATTGATAAGTCACATCATCAAAATTTATATACATATTATATATTTATTTATACTTATTTCTATTTATGGACTTTTTTCAACCATGTATTACAAATAAAACTGTTTAAGAATGTAAGTTTTTAACTAAATGACAGTATTTTAACTGGAACTGTTTTCTAGCTGAGAAGGACCTGATTTTTTGCTATCTGATTCTTATTTTATAAAATCAGTTGGATAAGTGCAATTATAGATGTGGCATATAAGGTTTTGGTTCTCAAGTAGTGACTTTAACTTATTTTGTAGAATTTTATAAATGTAACCCAGATGAGGATGTTCCCTGATGTTATAATGTGCTGTTAGCGTAAGCAAAATAGACATCTGCTTAATCTCTGTGGTAGTTAAACAGCAGCATCACAGCCTCTGCTTTTTACCCTGTCCTGGAATGACAGACTGATTTTTGCTGAGAAGGGTCAGTGCAGCAGTGACAACGGCTGTGCTGAGTATGTGGCATCACCACAGCCATCCCATTTCTTCAAGTGGAAAGCCCAAGTCTACCAGCAGCTCTCCTTCCCACCTCTTTGTGTCTCCATCAGCACAGGTTCTGCCCCACTCCTGAGGAGACTCGTGCAGTTTTACTTGTAGTTCTTTCAGGTTCTGTGGAAATATGACTGTGACAGCAGTTTGGACTGTATTTTGTTTGAACCGTCTGGTAGGCAACTGGATTTAAACGTTGTTGTTTATTTCCTAAAAGGTAGGGCTTAAGACAAATACTTGAAACAAATGTTTGAGTCTTGGCTTCATCTTCCTGTCTCTTGCCAATGTAAATAAATAGTTTTTCTGTGTAGCTGAGGACGCATGACTACACTTAAAAGTAGTTATGGTACAAACCAAGTGAGAT
Source organism: Numida meleagris (assembly GCF_002078875.1). NCBI lineage: Eukaryota > Metazoa > Chordata > Aves > Galliformes > Numididae > Numida > Numida meleagris. The sequence goes on from NC_034438.1 coordinate 15,287,501, forward strand.
ACATTTACTCTGAAGTGTCGGGGGAAGAAAAAAAAAGCAAAATTAGTCTCGTGTTTTAGGCATATATAATTGCACATGCACTTAATTGCTGTTGTGACCGTTCCATTTTTCCCACTTGCACATGATGGACCTATAGTTCTGACTCTGTCTGCTCAGTGGAAAGAAGGAATAAAAAGCTTCTGCCCTACTTTTCAGATCTTATTCAAAAGCATTTCTTATTAGTATTGTGGGAAAATGTGGGAACTTAAGAAGGATGTGGCTCTTGTCTGTCTACACTGCTTGCCCAGTGGGATGCTGAAGAACTCATGGCGTACTCTAAGTGAATGGCATTTTAGTATCACCGAAGCGTTGTCTGACTTCTTTCTCCATAATAACGTGAGTTCTCCTACACATCTTAGAATATTGACTGCTACACAGTCCATAACTGGATCCTCCACTAATAGTGGATCTTTATATGTTCCAGTAGTTACTTAAAGTGTCAAAAACTACCTTATGTTTAAGAAAGTTGGTGAGTTATTTTAGGGCTTCTCTTTTGCTGTAAAGGCAGAGTCAGTGGTTGTCACACAACAGGTCTCCTTTGCTCCCAGAACACAGAGAAAAAAAATCTGTTTCAAGTTCAGCTAAAATCTATTTAATTCAAGTCATGACACCTCATCCTGTTTAATTCTGAAGATTATATTTCAGATCTAATGCATTGGCAAAAGTGGCCACAAGTCCCAGTGTGGGGTGAGCTGCTCCCCTCCCAGCTCTAGGAATTTTGGCATTTGTCTAGATCATCTGTGGACTAGCTGTGGACAGCAGAACATCAAGGTATTTTTCTCATCATCATTTATTTGTAGACATGGAGTAAGCACTTCCATAAGAGAAAGGCATCAGCAACAGTGTCATCATAGCAGTATTCTGGTCCGACGACTGAATGTTACAATGGTGCTTTATATATTCAGCAGGTTGTCTGCTCCTACACATCTGATGGCAATGTGCAAAATTCAGACTTCAACATCCATTATAGAGGTGCAGTTCTGCCCATATGAATGGCAACATATGCACACAGAGAAAATGATATGAAGTGCTTCTTCCTTGCCCTGTGTGGAAAATGAAGACAATCTGTATTATTTCAGTTGAAGTTTCAATATGCTGCTTTTATTTTCAAAACATCAGTAAAACAGCCAACTCTGTTTAGCTCAATTCCTATTTTGATCTGAACGATGTTGCATTATTCTGCCAGATTTTTATCATTTTTCATTGCTTAAAGTTAACATCTAAATTAGCAAGAATTTTTTTCCATGCTGACAGGAGTAATGTTAGACTATGACAAACATTGCAAAAAAACAGCCATTCTAGGGAATGTGTAACGGGGGACATTCTTAAACTTTGTGCCTTTGTAGACAAATTAAGCTGTTACATTGAGAGTCATCTGTACTTAAACTGTATATTTTTATCAGTGTAAGACTTCTTGTGAATGGCCTCTTCTTGTTCAAAGATATAGTCTTTTTCAGTTTTTCTTGTTTGATCTTAACAAACACAGAAGTATTCACTCACATCCTGAATGAGGATGTCAGGACAGAAATCATACAAGCACCAATATTACTGATACAATTTTTCCCTGGAAACAAGCCATGCATCTTTCATGACTTAGAAAAGCCTGTATTAAGGCCTTAAGATAATTAAGATATTAATGGATGAGATGAAAACACATGAGTTTGCATGCTCTAAAAACATAAATTATGAGGAATTTCTATCAGCATCTTTATCAGAAATATGTGAGTAAGTTTACATATTTGTCTTTAAAAATGAGAAGTAAAATAAAAATAAATCTGAGATTGCGTCAGCTATTTTCAAAGGTTTCATAAACATTATGCAGTGGATCACCAATGAATGGCCTTGGAAACTCACAGGCCTGAACACTCATGTTTATTCTTAAATTAAAGATTGGGAGAGTTAGAAGAAACATCTTATAGATGTTTCTACCTGCAACCTTCACTAATAAGAGACCAAACAAGTTATTTTGGTATTGGTCATCAGGTTAAATCATACTCATACAGAAGTTGAAAATAATATTCTAAATTCTGCTGCAGTACAGACATAGCCAAAGCTTTCCATGATATTTCAGGCCTCAGAATATGGGTCTCAGTAGCACAGAACTACGTGACTCGTTCTCGTTCTTGAAAATTCAGCCCCAAAAGAAAAAATAGAAGGCAGACTATAGTAGTCCCAAATTTTATGAATACAAGCATTTTGAGCTTATGATTTGTTGGTTTTATAGCTTTAAATTAGAAGTCTAAAATGGACACAGTTAATTTTGCACTAAATTTCCCTTTCTCTCTCTGGTTGCTGAGGAAGACAAAATGCTCAACACTAGAACTTGTGATAGTGTTGAGTGTTGCTAAATAAAATAAGGTCAATTTGTCCACCTTCATTTTCAACAATTGTTGAAAAGATCTCTAAAATAAAGAAAGGTGAGTACTCAAGATTCAAATTTCAAATTTGTGAAGGCTTTGGCCCTTTTTTTGGTCACATCTCTATTAATGAACGGGCTGTGACAATCTTCTCTCATGTTGCTGGAGAAATTGGAAGAAAACAAAGAATGGCAGAACAGAATGAACTGAAGACTCTCAGGCGGTTGAAATTTTATAAGTCATCACAGGGAAGATGAATTGGTAGGCAAAGGTCAGGTGAGATGGTCAAAGGTGAATATAAATAAATGGGATGGTTCTACAATTTATCATGTGGCTATCACCTCTACATACGCTATATCTGTCCATCCATCTTGTCCTTGGATCTAGCTACACTGCTTGTATATCTAAAAAGATAGGATGAATCAAATGAAAAGACATAAGCTTGTAAATAGATGTCTACTCTTTCTTATGCTAATCTTTTCCTGGGTCTCAGTCTGTATCTATCCTGAGTAACAGGATAACTACATAATAACTTTTAGCTACAATCACACTTAGAAATCACTAAAGCCAGTCAGCTCATTAGCCCAAAATCTTTTAAGAAAACAATTTGGTGTAGAAAGACTAGCACTGAAAGGTCTCTAAGAATGAGCACAATTATTCAGTAGGCAGCAGTTCTGAACTGAAAGGCTGTAATCTTTCCTAAGAAGTTTTCTAAAATATTGCTGAAGAAACATGTTAATTTTTGAAGATCTTTTTTTCTGCTAATCTGAATTTCAAGTATTATTTAGGCATTTTCTGTAGACTGGAGACCTTGATTATCTTTATTAATCAAACCCTAGTAGGATTTCCAAATTTCAGAAGTTTACTCAAGTGTTCTATCTGAAAAATATTTTAGTTCTAAACAATGAATTAGTCTTTAATACGTAATTAGTGGAATTAGCATGATTTCAAGTTAAAAGCTATATAGAAAGAAAAGAATGTCATTTTCCAGTTTCAAAGTAGCAAAACAATGTTTCACCATCATATCTATTCCTCAATTCCCTATTCAAGATACCAGGCCATTTTCAGCAGATAATATTGGTACATTTTATTTTAAAAAAAATTAAAAATAAAAAAATCCCAAATACACATAGTACTGATCCATACAGAAAATATTCTTATTGCCTTGTGTGGAGTTTTGACAAAGAAGAGTAAATTCCAAAATCTAAATATTTAATTCAATTTTGTTTCTTCCTCATTAGGGAGCACTTGCTGTCATGGATAAATGAACCCAATATGAACTAGATGGGCATTTAAAAGAGTTATGAATCTGACCTCTAAAGGGTAAAACACAAAGAATCAAGAAAGATGATGAAACTATGCTGCCAGGCGACCATACTTCACTTAGTTATTCTTTTTATTGTCCTCCAAAAGAGTTATTTTATCAGTAATCCTTACAGAGATTTCAGTACTGCCTCATCTAGGAAAGAGCAAAAATATATTTCACAAACATTTGTAGTTTGACTCATCAACTAACTGGCCAACTCCCTTGACTGGCCAGTGTAGGAAGGTCATCAGGCTAGGAAGATTGTTCATAACAGGCGTTCAGTTATTACTAACACTAACGTACTGTAACTGTTTCCAGGCAAGCCTCTTCTCTCTTTGTAAAATACATCCTACTTTCAAAATTTTATGAAGGCTTAAGCTAAAATTTCAAAGATCAAGACCATTAATATGCAGTTTGCAAAGGTTTCACTGAGAGCAGAGAGCTAAGCTCCCATTGGTTATAATTCTATTTCCCCCAAAATAATCAAAGAATCTTAGAATCATAGAATCACCAGGGTTGGAAAAGACCTCCAAGATCATCCAGTTCAACTGTCCACCTACCATCAATATTTCCCACTAAACCATACCCCTTAGTACAACATCTAAATGTTTCCTGAACACCTCCAGGGACAGTGACAACCACCTCCCTGGGCAGCCCATTCCAGCACTTAACTACTCTTTCAGTCAGTTTTTCCTAACATCCAAACCATATCTCTCCTGCTGCAACTTGAGGCTATTCCCTCTAGTCCTATCACTAGTTTCGAGGGAGAAGATGCTGACTGTCACCTTGCCACAACCTCCTTTCAAGTAGTTGTAGAGAGTGATAATCTCTCCCCTGAGCCTCCTCTGCTCCAGGCTGAACAATCCCAGCTCCCTCAGCCGCTCCTCGTAAGACTTGTGCTCCAGACCCCTCACCAGCTTCCCTGCCTTTCTCTGAATATGCTCCAGGGCCTCAATGTCTTTCTTGTAGTGAGAGACCCAAAAACAGAACACAGTACTTGAGGTGAAGCCTCAGGAGAGCTGAGTAGTGAGGGACAGTCACTTCCCTGCTCCTACTGACTGCGCTATTTCTAATATAAGCAATAATAATAACTGTCTGCATAACCCATCTGATCCCTGGTCATGTAGGGAGTTCGCTGGATGTCTTTGTGAAGTGCCCATGTGGGCACGCTGAACATGCTTGCATGCTAACAATATAATGAAGGTAGACAAAACTACAACTTTTCTAGAGAATGAGTAATGCCAAATGAGGACACATAAGTCTTGATTAGATATTTATTGTTACTGAATGTTGTATACTGAATGCAGACAGAGTACCCTACACAGATTAGCCTAAGTATATACCTTCCATAAAAGAAGTACCCATCACTGTAGATAAACATGTAGATACATGCCTGTTTGGGCGGCAGGCATGCTCCCACTTACAATGGTAATAAAGACGATTCATTTCATTTGTGAAGTTGTCCCAGGTAAGAAGAAGACAAGAATACAGGAAAAAAAAATTGTAGAGTTTATATGATCTTAAATGAGTGGAACTTTGTAAGAGTACTATTTCATACAAATCAAGGAACAATTCATTCATGAGTTTCAAACACAATAATTGATATGCCATGACACTGACTCATGGTTACCCTCAGTTTAACCATGTTTCTTAAAGTGGAATCACTTCAGACTTCTTAGCTAATCCCTTTTGTTATGGTGCATGCATAGTAGGATGCTGAGAGAGGGTTGATTAGGGGGAGAGAGCTGGTAATGTACGAAATGATTCTAACTTGAAAACTCTTTCTAGTCCAAAACATCCTAAGATTTGCTTAATATGACTTTGTGCACATTTAAACACTTAAATTGTCATTCTAAGGTTTTGTGTTTTTCAAACATGACTGTATTGTTTCTATCCTTTTCTTTGGTATGTCATTAATGAATGGATTATGATGGTCAGTTTGTAATGCCATGAATGAAAGATTTAGGACCACTAATCTTAAGAACACTGCTTGGCGCCAGTAGACAAACAATGCACTCCCCAACTTGTTATCTCAGCCATACTAAGCTTTCACTTCTTACCTGCTTTCAAAGACTGTCAGTTCACCAATGTAGTCCAGCAAGTAGGAGGCACAATTTTCTCAAGAAGGTGTTTTGCATTTCAATTTTTTTGTGTGTGTATTACTTTATGTTTGTCTATTCTGTAGCAAAGCTGAACTGAAATGTTTGCATTTCTAAAACCTAAACTGGTACAAGAAAGAATCTACTTCTGTCAAACCTTTGCAATAAAACACAGCTTCTTTTTTTTTTTTATACATTAATCTTAAGAGTTTCAGGCAAATTATAGTATAATGAGTTTTTAAAAAAATATTGACCACCCAGAACCTATATTGTTAACTCTGGAATAACTTCTCCAAGAAACTAACTTGATAAAGATATATAATGTGAGTGTATGTGCTTATTTGTAAAGTTTCCTCACAATTTCATGTGACTTGAATAGAACAGACAGCTTGTAACAAATGTATGCCATAGTGAATTTTGTTCTGCCACCACACAAGCTTCCAAAGTGCCTCTACGAAGTACGGCAGCACTTCTGAGATGATCAGACCCTAACATGTGTGCCCTTAAAATAATATTTCTTAAATGACTTGTGACAATTCATTGAACAGGCTTATGTTTTAACAGGAGTTTTCTTGCAAATATATACCCTAAAGCGGGAGCAAAATTGACATTGTGTTTTTAAGTGTTTGGCCTCACTCAAATTCAGCACTACACTGAAGCATAAAGATGGGATATTTAGTACTGGAAAAAGTAACTGAAAATGAAAACTGTGGGAAAACCGCACCACTTGACTAAATACAAAAAAGTTCATTTTCTTTTTGCATTAGCTTTTATATGAGAGGTGCTAAGTGAATAAATAACATTCTACAAATCATTTCAAGACTTTGACTTAGGAAAACGGGAATCTTCCTTGACCAATCTCTTGTAATGGCTTGCGCGCTTGTTACTGAAAACTCCAGGATGATAAAAAATTGGATAATAAAACTGTCATATAGTATTTCTAAAAAATCAGAGGAAAAAAGAAACAGCCCTACTTTATAATTCCTGTAGAAAATGACTACAATTAAATTTTTAAAAATGCTTTACAATTTAAATTTTAAAAATAAAACAAATAAATAAATAAAAACAATCTATATTATATAGGAAAGATTAGTGCAGGAAACATGTTTGGAATTTGAGTTGAGAGTCATTTTGTGTGTTCTAGTCTTAACTTATTTCTAAATCACGTTGATCTGAAAATTACAACAGGACTGCAGATAAGCTGCCCAAGTATAAATACATTTATTTTACCAGAAAATTAATGGAATTTTGTATTGTATTTATAGTCAGCCAGATCCAGTTTAGGTCAACAGAATGGAGAGAATGAATGAAAGAAGAATTTGATACCTACATATATATAAACAGGATCAATAAATTATGGTAAGTATAGATGCATGCAAAATATCTCCTGGTCAAACTGATAAGTAACTCTACCTTTTACTCTCTCTTTCCTGCAGAATGCGCGGTTATGTTATGCAGCATCTCTGCTTTTAATCGTGAGAAGCAGATTTTTACAATTCAAAGCCTTTGTGTGGGCTGGTACTGAGATCTTTTGAGATTTTGAGGTAAAAGCTGAGATGAATCTCAGACTTATATCTTTGCCCTTTAAATACCTGCTGTATGTACTGAAATATTATCAAAGTAAACAGTACCACCATAGATATTTATTCATTTGAGATAGAAGACACTCAAAAATCTTTCCAGACAAAAAAAAAAAAAAAAAAAAACAGATTAAATAATATATAAAATAAATTTGATCCACTATCTAAAGACATCATTTGTTTAAATTATACTAGCTCTATAATTATAGGGATCTCAGATTTGTATTATTGCAAAACTTCATTATGTCTAAAATTACTGCAATCTATGCAAAACTTTGTAATAAATACATAGATAAAACTGAATCCAGAAATGTGTAAAAATTGAGTCTAAATTGAAAAAAATATTTTCTAATATTAAGTTTTTTAATAGCCATTTCTAGGTGGCCCTGCCTGAGAAAGGAGTTTGGACTAGATGACCTCAAGAGGGAGGTCCTCCAGAGGTCCCTTCCAACCTCAATCATTCTGCTTTTGTAAAAGCCTTTGAGGGTTTTTGTTGTTGTTTTGGTTTGGGTTTGGTTTTTGATTTTAGAGGTCTGATCATGTCTACTTCCCATTAACAGAAAACACAATCCAACCCTCTGAGAGGAACTGTATCACTTTTGTTTAGATTGCCACTCAAACAGTTTATGTTTGGAAATCTCCCTACACAAGTAAATTACAGAAAGACAAACAATACAGTTCTTATTCAACTCTTTACTGGCAGGTACTCCTCTGCCATGCCTCGCTTGTCAAAGGTGAGGGTTTTTAAAGAAACCTTTAGATTTTGTGCTGCCTTAGGGTATAACGTGCATGCAAGTCCAAGGTCTGAAAACTTAAGGTGACTTTTCAATTAAAAATAAAAAAGAAAGAAAAACATTTAATAGTTAGGTACAAATATAATTTGAACCAATTCAATGAAAGTTGCCATTTCTTTTTTGAATGTATCACTATGGCCTCTGTTTGGGGCCTTTTCTTATTTTCCTATTTTAAGATTTTGTCATCTGTTTTTTTAATTATTTTCATGCTATAAAGTGCTGTGTTTTTATCAATATACAAAAGTATACCTGAGATTTGTCAGCAATGATTTTCTGTAGCTTGTCTTTAATCATCATATCAAGTCTCTCACTCCTTTAATTAAGAACTTGATTATTGTTATTCACCCTGAGTCAAAGAGGAAAAGAAAGTTGCATAGCAGCAACTAGAATACAAATTTAGAGGAAAAAAAAGTGTTTTTTTTTTTCCTAACCAAGTGAGTATTCATCTGGAGTTACAAAATCACCCTGATTTTGCCTCCTTTGTGTAGTTCCTTTTCTGTTCATTGATTGTTGCTGTGCTAAGTAATGGAGAGAGATGCCATTAAAAAGGCTCAGCAAGTAGAACAGCAGTAATTTTGGAAGTACAGGAATTCTCAGCCCACCTATTGAAATGAAGGTTTTTCAAATGGAAACCAGGGCAAAGTCCTGTGGAGAGCCTGGAGCAGGAATTGCTATGATAGCTAATTTAGAACGAGCGGCAGGGTACAGGAAAAAAACAGATGTCAAGTGTTTATATTAAGCTTTATTAACCAAATACCTACCCAGATCACCTTCCCTACCATTTTACCATTAAACGTCAATGAACCAATATGAGCATTAATACTAATCTTCTCCAAAGATAGAATTATCTATGATGATAGCTGATTAATTTTGCAACTTTTGCTGAATATTACTTACAAATTCAAATTATTGTAAGAATTTCATAAAGAATTAAGGTAACTTGATTCTAGTTTAAAGGCTTTAAAGAATAGCAACTTCTACACCAATATTAATCAGTCTAGAAGCTAGGGTGCTTTTTTAGTAGTGCTCCCATGTCTTGTGTCAAAAAATTATTTACCTAATTCCTGACTGATGAAGTCTGTGCCAACAGGTAGCCAAGTTCCCACATAGCCACTCACTCACAAAGCCTTGCCAGTCTTACAAGAGAGAAGGTAGGAAGAATGAGAGAAAGAAAACTATCTTCCTCTCCTACCTTCTCACTCTGCCCCTCTGCTCTGGCACAGGCCCTCCAGGGTTCACTGCTCTGTCATGGGCATCTATTCCTCCTTCACTGCCCTCAGTGTTCTCATTTTATTTACTCCTCATCTCTTTGGTGTTTTCTGCCTTTTCTTACGTACCTTTTCAGAGTGCCACTACATGCATGACTGCTAGCCCCAGCCATACTCTCTGGTGGAGCCATTGGAGCTGGCTGGAACCAATTGTGTCCTGGCCTCTCCTTATAGTTATACTAAAACATAGATATGGATATCCAATATACTAACAAATAAATCATGTTATTATATAGAAGAGAATATACATTGTAGCCAGAAAAAAAAAAAAAAAAAAGGTAAGATAAACTTGGGTTGGCTACTAAAGTTGGAACTTCAGCACTCAGCCACAGACAACATCTCAGAGGCATATTTGGGATGATATGGTGTATAGGAAGTGACTGTAGGCTCCTGTGCTGTGATCACTATCAAATAGAAATCCCTTCTCTATGTGAGAAAAACCTTGAAAAGGGCTAATGGAGGAAAAGAGTAAACAGAGGCTTCTGATGCAGTCTGAGGACAGAAGGCTAAATGCCCCAAAATGCTGGTAATCTGCGATCCAATATGGTGCTAAAATTGATAAGTTCTTTGGTTTCAGGCAGAATCCTTTAAATGTTCCATGTCATATTTTCACCTCTAGTAGTAGTTTCTTTTCACACGTGATTAATGGGACACTAATCCTATTAAAACTGCCTTTTACAACACAAAGAATATCATTGCATGGACATACAGATAAGTGGGTCATAAAAAGTTAGTACTATCAGCGATCTATCCAGCAGTAATTATTCCCATTTACACAATCCCCACTTTCATGAATAATAGAAAAACAGAGGCATAACATTTCTTCAACTGGCCATCCTATTTATCTCCTTTCAAATTGTTCTTGCAGTTTAAATATTTAATTCTTAAGTAATAGCCCATACTAAGCACACTTTTTGGATGTTACCATGACATAGGAATTTCCATTCAAGTTGGGACCCAGAGTAGATCTAATCTTGTAGCCATTTTCAATTCTTAATGTCTTCATAGTCATCATCTGTAACAGAAATCTGAGAATGCCTTCTAGGTATATCATTCCAGCTTCAGGACATTCTAAGTCAATTGGGTGTCTTTGCATCTAATGTCTCTGCCAGACCTCTTTGGTCTAGCAGATCCCTTTTTCTTATTTTCTATTTTTCTACCAGATCTCTTTTTCATATGTTATTTTCCTTGAGTTTAGCTCCTGTTAGAACTTATGCATTCCCCAGGTGGGAAACTATTACCAAATCTCTAATTCCTTCAGTCACTGTAAGGAAAAAGATACGTGGAGAACAAGAAAATCTCACTTATTCGCTGGTGCTTTAGCTGAGTGTTCCATCTCTACAACTGACAACTCACATCTCTTTTCCCAGTTCCAGTTCTGATTTCACCAATGACTATGCATTTGCATTAAAAAAAGGTTCACTTCCAACTCTGAGAGGTGCTGACTGGAGGATTGACAACATATTCTGCAAGAGTTGAGGAGCATTTGCTTGTTTGATCCAGGAAAGTTGTTTGTGAACAAGAGCATGAATAAGTGCAAGTGTCAGAGGGAAGACAACTGTCTCAGCTAAAAAACAGCATAATTGAGTGATTAAGATGAAATGCAGATTATGCTTTGTCTCTCTCTAATCCCAACAGGGCTTCTAAAGGGAAAATGCACCATTCAGGAAGGGAAAACTTCACCTTAGAGTATGAAAATGGTAAAAACCCATTTAAATCACAACTGTTTCTCAACTGTTTCTCAAATTGGGTTTAAAAATCTCTACAGGGGATTCTCAGCACTCTGTCTTCTTTTTCAGAAATCATGCAGATGTGTCTTTTCATCGAGTAGTTTGTCCTCTGTTTCGTTCAAATGTGGTTGTTTGGACTGGGAAGTCCCCCCCCCTATATTGGCCATTGTTCCATTGCCATGCTCATGGCATGTGTAACCATCTGATATTACATTGATAAGACCTTTTCTGTGAGTAGAAATTAAATGTAGTCTACAACTTGCACTTAGTCATAAGAATCCTTCTCCCATTCTGAAGTTTGGATAAGAATGAAATCTCAAAAGGATCCAAAAAATTCCTCTCTCAGAATGCCCCAGCAGCTGTGATGATCAGCTGGAATGATAATACAGATGGCATGGGTGTAGAAATACCAATGAACCCATTTTCAGACAGCATTCGGCAAACCTTGTCAGTATTTTATTTCAAAACATCAAGTTATGTATTTTCTATGTGTAAGAGATCATTCTTTTTTGCACCTTTGTCTCAAAGCTTGCTGAGGAACACAGATGGATAGTAAACTCAAAAATTACATCTAAGTCCATCTTTAGATGGATACAATAGGTGGCTCCTTTCCTGTTGGAAATTAATGTGCAATTTCTGCAAGGACCACTGTCCAACTTCGGATGCCTAATCATCCTTTTAAAGTCTCAGCCCAACTTCTGCACAGACTTGTACCATATTACATGCATGAAAATCTAAGCTCAGCTCTGTCAGAAATACTTTCCAGAAGCCAATTATACCAACCATTACAACATTTTCTAACAACTGTTACCACTCTCTAATAACTTCTAATAACTCTTCTAATAACTCTCTAATAAAAAAAAAAACAAACAGAGAGAAAGAAAGGGAAAGGAAAGTTAACTACTTGTCATTTTGATTTATAAGTAATGCATATGCCTGTATAGAGAGTACATAGTATGTATTTGAATAGACGAAATATTAGTTAAAGGGAGATGAAGGACAGAGAGTGTCTTTGCAAATAAATAGTTTACTCCAGATTAAAATATGAAGAATACACTTTTTTTTTTTTTCATATACAGAAATATAGCTGAGACCAGTGACTGTATCCTATTCAAGGGCATTTGACTTTTCGTTTCATAAACATTTTTTCCAGCCATAACTTATGGCTTGCATGATTAGTTTTAATGTAGCACAGCCCAGATTCATCACTGATTGATTGATAGTAACTTTGACATGTTAAGATGCAATCTAACAAATAACATATATGTGAACTATTTTTATGTAACAAAGGGTATTCTAGTTCAAGAGAAGTCAATATGATGTTGGGGATATAATGGACAGCAAATAATTATAACAGCCAGTATGGTCTTTTTGAGTATGTGCCATTTAATAAAGAATACAAACAATCATTATATCGTTTTTAAAAAAGCTTCAATTGTGAGGACATATTTTTAATATCATAAGAGCATTGTGGGCGTAGTCACTGCTTCTAGGAGACATATATCTCCTGTCAATAAAGCAGTAAAGTGGTTAACTGCATATTTGTTGTTCTTGATGTTAAACTCATTCTGGCAGATCAACTTTGGCTTCAAGAGATATCTTCTTTATCTATAAAGCATCTTGCTTTGCTTTTTTTCTGCTAATATATTTCTAATGCATTGAGTGGGTGATTTAAAAAACTGCAGAAACAAAGATTTGCCAAGAAGGATTCAGAAGCTGACATAACTTTGCTTTTCCCCAAGTGCAGTGAACAGCTCTCTATTTGTCTTCTAGGTAAAGTCAAGGGTAAAAATCCACATAGAAGACTTTACAATAATTTTCTCCATTTTTACTACTAGTGAAAACATGTCTTTCCAGCTAATAAATGATTGTGTGTTTCTTTTCCAGTATAAAGTTTTTTCCTTCTGTTCTTTTTTTTTAATAGGAAATTTTTAGCTAATGTGTGATTTATAGTCCAACAGTCACACAGTTTTTTTCCTACCTGTTTTGTTCTTAAATTGAGCAATATATGTACATATATATATACAGATGAGCAATATATGTACATGTAGTCCTTCCAAGTCTTTTGTTTTAAGTGATTTGGCATAATTAAAACAATAGCTTTCAGATTGCACATCAGAAAAAAACAAAAACAACTTCTAAGTACTACTGCAACAGATTAACAAAATAAATTTTATGCTGTATATTAACTTACCTGACTGTTCCTGGAGATTTTACTTTCTGCGTAACATGACAATACAATCTTATTAATTCTGTGAGCTTTCTAATTAGACTTGGAGGAGACAAAGAGATGCAGGGGAGAGGGATATTTGTAATTATTATAAATACACCTATTTTTCCATCCATTTTTTCCTAATTTTTAGATATAATGGTTAGCCAACACTGAAGCAAATCCATTCCACTGAGTTTTCTCAGTGTAGGAAAAAGAAACCTCTCATAATTCCTCATTTAATAAACATTTATGATAATGAAGAAAATGTACCTGTCACACCATCAAACCACTTGTATTTTCTGATATTATTTCTGAGATTACTGCTTTGCAAATTGTTTTGGAGCATGACTTGCTGTATGAATTAAAGAATGGATAGTCACTGTGTAGTCAATAAAATCTCCTCTGTCATGTTAAACTTCACCTGATGTAACCCAAATACCTTCTGAGTTCACTATATAACTCAGGAACTATTATTGTCACAATCACTTTATATTTTTTGAACTAGATGACATATTCCTGATTGGAAGGTAAGTTTCAAGCAGCTACCTTATAGATTTTTTTTACCTCTGCTTACTCAGCAAATACATGTTATTCACAGATAACCTAGTACCTACTATTTTTAAGAATCTCACCACCTCTCCTCCATGTGCATCTTCCTGTTTCCCTCCCAGCCAACTGAGAATGAAAGAAAAACATTTGTTCTCTCAGCCATTAATTTATGTTTCTTCTATGCTTTTTTTTCAGTTCATACAACAATTGTTTGAATGAGATTTCAATGAGCTCTCTCATTATTCTTTCTGATGATGACTGCATTGTTTCAGAAGCTCTGCTCATTCTGAGATCCAAACTGGATTATGAAATTTTCTGATAGCTCAATAAGTAGACAGTATATATTTTTTATCTTAACTGTTCATGAGAGAGTGCTATTTTGCTCATGATTTTTGAAGGTTTGTTCTAAATCTTATTAAGAATGCAAAGACCTCCTGAACTGTTCGTTGTGACTCTTTATAGTCTAAAGCTATAAAGCTACATTTATTGTTTTTGCTTTCTAAACAATCCTTGAAGTTTTATAAATATAGTGTAAATCCTTTTACAACTCTCTAAAGCTACCTCTTCATTTTTTTCTGTGTGTTTATTTCTTCTAGATGGAAGATCAGTTAAAAATGGAAGTGTGAGTGGGAAAGATAATTCAGTTTTTAGTTTTAAAGCCTAGCAGTTTTAAATGACTATGCTCTTGTATAACTACATTTTGCAGGCAGAAGAAAAGAAACCATAGTATGCTTGTGGCACTGATGCTGAAACTATTTTAGCAAAAAAAAAAAAAAAAAAAAAAAAGAATGGGGAGAAAGGGAGAGAAACAGAACTTTACACCAGGTGTTTTACTTGAGAGTGACAACTGTTTTTAAAACACTGCTGACCCTTTAAGCCTGTATCCCAGCATAATATATGTTTATGTGATACACTGCAAATAGAAAAAGAGAAGATTCTCTAAATATTAGACTAAAATGGGAACTTACTTAGACAGAAATATTATAGCAAGATTTACCAAACAATGTCTGAAAAAAGTACAGCGACTACTACAACTTCATGACAGAAGTGGAATAGTTTTCTTTAGAGAGGCATATTTTCCATATGGACTTGAGATTAAGCTTACTGAAGTCAATGGAAAGTCTCATTTGAGTTCTGGAGTTTAAAATATAAGACTATATAAAGTGTTTTTAACAACTTAAAATGCTCTAGATGAAATAGCTGGGTTGCTTTACTTCTGAGTGATAACTTCTAATTTTTTATACTGTCTAGCTGTTTTAATTGCCAAAGCAGAATGAAACATGGGGTTTTGAAACATTTTAGAAGTTATTTAAGCACTTGGAGAGGAAAAATAGCATCTAAAACTTGCAAAGGCAATTTTGAGTAAGAATAAAATATCTACAGAGTAAAAATAATGGTCATCATTGTGCAGGAAATGGGTTGATTTACTAGAACAATTTTTTCATGTGCAATGAAGACAACCTAAGGGTTAATTCTGATTCACATGAGCTTAAATTTCTCTGCTGTTGTGATGAGGATGACCATTATTCTGAGTAGCATTTACAGGACAGACTCCTTAGGTATGGCTATTCTCTGTCTTGGAAATGCCTTCACTATAGCTGATGGGTTTAATCCCAGAATGAATGATGTTGAGAGTGGGTGTGCTGAGGAAAACTTTGAAGAAGTGAAAACTTTCCACTTTGAGGAAAGCAGAATTTCATCCAATACCCCCTCAGTGACAGAGGGGACTGCTAACAGAAACAAGCCTAAGGAGGGAACTATCTGTTGCAAAAACTCTGTTAATGCAGTTTAATGAAAAAATAATAAGAACTTGTTATGATTTTCTTCCTCCAAAACAGTATGTCACATGTTCAAGCCAGTAAAAATGTTATGATACTCAGCAAAATTTCTTATGTGAGCTTTTAGTGACTACAGTGTTTTTTTCTCCAGAAACTTCTTGAATTTGTCATAAATATGCTGGTTTTGTGCTGAGAAAAAAATAATTCTGAACATAAGACAAATCTGTTGGGGGCCAAGAAATAGTGTCAGCACGTAAGCATCAGAGAGAGAGCTGCAATGAACAGAAAATTGTTGGAATGTGTTTGCTGCATTTCTCATGGAAGGTTTTGCCCACTCTTCTGTGTGCAAACACCTGATGAAATCACTGCTAATCAATAACAAATAGTGCTTCGGAATTTCATTGCACATAAGACAAAAGAAAAATTCCAGTAATTTGTTCACCACATTTCTAAATTTGTAACACGGAACATGTACAGGTGCATTCACCTAAAAACAGTGTGTATGTTTTAATTTAGGTGAATAAGAAATTCTGTGGTGTACATGCATGCAGAAATAGAATAACCAGCCTGATTCATGTGGCCAAATTCATACTAGTAGTGAAATTTCAATTTTGCAATCCTTGATTTTTTAGGGTTTCAGGTGTGTAAACACATTTGTGCATTCACATTCTTATTTTTTTTTCTAAGACTGTGGATTAAAGAAAGATCACGACAGAGGATGATATATTACACCATTTCAGTGTACAGCCATGTAGTTTATGTAGGGGGTCCAAAGGATGAAGTGCAGTGCTTTGGTGCATCAGGATCACGTGGTCTTGTATACCCGTTTTTCTCATCAGTAGTACAGCTTTTGCTTATATCCCAGAGCCCTTGGAAAACAAAAGTCTGCTTGCATCCGGATCAGCTAGTTTTACTTTTAGGACAAGACCTGCAAAGGTTCAGATGCACACTTAGTGTAGCAAAATACACGTGGAAAGCCAAAGTCAAATGAAAATGTATATATGGATGTGGTATAAACTAAAATAGATTTTTGAATTACAGTATTTATGCATGGATATATTTAAGATCCCAGTCTCCAGGATCAGAATGTCATTTGTTTTGGTACCTTCAAGTGTCCCCTCATGTATGTTAAATACACCTCACTTTGTCTCTGAAATCCAGCCTCTTAAATACAAAAAAATGTGCTAAAACTTACCTTGCAAAACAAGCTGTCAGGAAAAGGAAACAGATGGTCACTCATTCTGTAACGCCCCATCTTGTGTAGGCACTGTCATCCACACAATACCTCCAAATCATGCAACATAAAATTTCCAGAAGCCCAAACCAAATGGACAGCTCCGCTGTTATTCAAGTAGGGAGAGTTCTGTTTGCCTGATACAAGGGGCCAGGTTTGGAACTACTACCTTGAAATCCATATTAAAACAGTCCTCAGCGGATAAGAAAAATCTGGAAAGATTTGGTTTTACTCAAGCCAGAATTAAATCAAGGGAAATAAGGGAGTAAAAGATGCTTTCCAGAAATAGAGCCAGTGACAAAAAGAAAAATAGTTGTTCATACACAAAAGAAATCAAGCTTCATACTCGCTTCCTCCTTGCTTTCTCATTCTATTCAGTAGTACCTTTCATGATGTTTTTGGGCTTTCATTCAATGCATTCTACAGTTTATTTGCTGTCATGAATAACTACGTGTTTCCTAGGGTCTTTTATAAAAGAGTTAAATAAAATTATGAAAGTGGAAGTCAGTCTGAAACCTCAGAGGTGAAATTCACCT
Source organism: Numida meleagris (assembly GCF_002078875.1). Taxonomy (NCBI): domain Eukaryota; kingdom Metazoa; phylum Chordata; class Aves; order Galliformes; family Numididae; genus Numida; species Numida meleagris. The sequence goes on from NC_034438.1 coordinate 15,304,983, forward strand.
TTGAATTTGGCTTGCTCAGTGTTTGACATCCTGTATAACCATTACATTGCGACCATAGGATCAACTGCTTGAAGATACTAGGGTTTTTTGTGTTTTGTTGTTGTTGTTGTTGTTGTTATTGTTGTTTTGCAGTAGGGCCCCATGCTTACCCACAAATGTGCACCTTTCATAATATAAGTGAAGTAGTGAAGGTATAAACACTTCCCACTAACTTGTTCAATATCTGGGGGAAAGGAAACATTAGCCTTGCTCCTCTTCTGGGACTGTTGCTATTTTTTCACCCTGCAAAAATCAACTGTCTCTGTGCTTTATACATCTGAATTACTTACGGCCTAAGTGGGAGAACTGGATTTAACTGCAGTTCATTGACAGTTTCTTGAGGTGCATGACAGCAAAAAATATTTTAAGGTAATGCCAAAAGTATAATTGCAGATTTATAGTTATAGTTTGAGAAGGAAGGCAGCCACGGAAACTGTTTAATGGTATAAATATTTTCCATTTCAGAATTTAAATTAGAAATTTAAAAAAATATATTTATAAAATTGATTTTTACAATGGAAATACCAGCAGGCCTTAATTTGAATTTTGGGATGGAATCAGGTGGAATGGAAGTGGTTTTCCACTCTTCACAAAATAATCATTTACCATTGGGAATACATTTTTTAAAACTGAGAGCTAATTGGAAAGACTTTCTTTTCTTTCATAAAACTTCAGCTTTTCAATATAATTTTGTTTTTTAATTATTTTCCTATTTCCATGATTGCATTCTGTATACAATTACAATTCAAATGTATGCGAATACAATAAAAAATGTTCAGTTCTGGTTTTTATGATGTATTCAGATGTACTTTTCTTAGGATACTTGAACTTACCAGAAACTTTCTCACTTCTGTTGTGCTTTGTCAAATCTAGAAGTATTCCATTTCGATACCTTATCAGACATGTTCACTTCCAAATTTTCATTATTCTTACTTACTCTGATATGAAAGCATCCCTTCCCTCTCCTAGCTGTCTAGTTACCACACCTCTGTCACCATCATGGAGATCTTAGAAAAAATGATCTAGAGAAACTTAATACAATTTTCCTCCTTGAGACATAGTTCTCCAGTTTGGATGGCCAACTGTGATACTCTGTCAGATACATGTAATGGCCAAATGATAGTCCAAGATATTCCTTCTTACCACCAAATTTTGAAAAGATAGACTGGGTTGAGGTTTTAGTACAAAAATAAACTCCTCATAAATTGGGAAGGAGATCCTGTGAGTATTTCAGGAATTAACACTTGACAATATTAAGAAATTATTCCAGATCATTTTTACAGATAACTTTGATCATTTTTAATGATCATCTGATCATTAAATTTTTAATTATTTGGAATTTTAATTAGAAAAAAATGTTTTCAGAAGAGTATAAATTAATTATGTAGAATAAAATGCTGTTTCTACGCTCCCATGAAAGGCTGTGTTCAACAAAAGAAAAGTTTCTTCATATCCACTGTGTTTTACATTAAACTATTGCATGTTTCTCTAGCTTATATTCTAGAATGGACTTGAGAATAGGCTTTTACAGACTATGCTGATGATGGGAACAATCTGCTTCACAATATTTTATTTCTGCAGCAAAGACTTTCATCAGTGGAGAAATGGTATCTTGATATGCTGCCCCTGAATCTTGTGGAAACAGGGTTTTAACCCTGATACCCCTAATGGGAACTACAAGGTACTGAATGCCATTTTCACCCAAAGAGGCTGATAAGAACTGAGAGAACATGATATATCTCACAGGATCAGATCTGGACAGAAAATGCTACGTGTGTGGAAAAGGTAAAATGTAGTGGTATAAGGATTCAGTCTTTAAAATTCTTGTTTACATCATGCTTACAATTCCTTTGGTACTAATCATAATAATAAAGACTGCACTCAGAAATAAGCGTTTGCTGGATTAGCTTATACTGCTCTTTTTTTTCCCTACAAAAAGGAATTACAAAATCTTCTAATATACACTGGATTACTTTTATATGCACTGCTGAAACAATATGAAATATTGCTACTCAATGATTTGTGAACCTATCTTATTTGTATCATGTATTATATCCTTTTTATTTTGTGGTGAACACAGCAAGCTGAAGAGGGGAGGGGGCAAACATTTTACAGTACTTTCAAAATTTAACATGAAATTATTTTTGTGTGGCCCAATTTTCAGTCGTATCAAGCAAGTCACAATAACTTCTACTGATCATCAAATATTTATGATGAGGATTCACTAATAAAGCTTCTCTATTTTAATACAAGGATATATCCAAACTTATAATAGCTTCTCTGTCCCTCTGGATGCTACAATAATTGGCAGTTTTAGGTATACATTATCCAACATTTGATAATCTACTGCATACATACTGACTGAGGAAAGGAGATATGTGAAAGGATAATTTACAAAATATAATAGGATAGGAAAAAAAGGCCCCTCTTGATTTTGAAAGTTAAAAAAGTCACACCTTTTAAAATACTTATTTGTCTTCTATTTCTAATCAATACACTGTTTACTTCAGTACTACATTATTGTCTGTATGGATGATATGGAAAGGTTGGTATTTTGTAGTACATTTTCACTCTGACTGTCCTTGTTGATATTCAAAGCTGAGTAGCTACTGGAAAAAGAAAATATTGTTTATGTTGACAAGGATACAGAAAATAAATCCAAGAAAGCAGCAGATTTTAAATAAAAAATGTAGCACCTGCCAGGCAGCTTACTCATAGTATAAACAAGGATTAACACCAGCAGTTGTGCAGCAAATACTGGTTTTAGCACACATATGTTTAAATATCACAACCTGGGTACATGAAAAATTACTTCACATGCTTGGTATTTCAAATTACTTCTGCATTCAACAGCTACTCCCAGAACAATAACAATACTGGGTAACAGGGACACTGAACAGATTCAGATCAGAAAGCAAACAGGCTAGAAAATGTGTTTTCCTATCCTAGCTTTTCCTTGGTTTTAGATAGATCAAGGTTCTAGACAAGGTGAAATAGAGGTCTCCTACAATGTAAAAAACTATTTCAGCTAATCTGTTTAACCATTTGACTCCAGTCAGAGGTTCACAGGTTTTCCGGAATAAGTTACTGCTGTTTTCAGGGATGCTAATTATTCCATAGATTGGACAGTTTACAAATAAAGATTTTAAACTCAGCTTCCATTTTAAAATAAACCCAAGCTCAGTTGCTTGTGATCAAAGATCAGATATGACTTGAGAACTGTATGGTCTCATTGCTTAGTGTTCAGGCTGCAGGCATATGGTAACAGATGATCACCATTAGGAGCGTTAATATAAGGTTAATTGTCTGGGTCAGGCCTCTGCTGGCAGGCACTGGCTCATACAGCTGTGTATACTATCATGAGCTGAACAGGAGCTGACTGTAACAATCTGTATTCTCTACTCTGACTACCTGTCCTCCCCAGCACAGAAGGAAAACAAGCCAATGAATGATTGTTCTACTAAAGCAAAAACCTTTTGGTATTTTTATCCTCAACTAACAAGTCAAAGAGTCAATATTTTTTGTCTTTTGACAATCTGGTTTATAACCTATGATAAGGGATCTCAAAACATCATTCTCATAACTTCTGCCTCTTTCTGGACTGAGATCAATACACAGTGCCCTTAGAGTTATGTTTTCACCCTTTTCCCACTGGTGAGCTTACAGGAAGGAAAAGCATCACCTGAACAGATGGATCTGCTTGTGGACCACGTGGTCCTTTTGTACTGAGCAAAGACTATAAAACTTCTCTTACAAAGAATATCAATGGCAATGGAAATTGTTTTAAGCAGCAATATTCAAGTACCAAGCAAAGGAATGGATGAGAATTCAGGTAGTTTTATTGCCTAAACTGTTTAGCCCTCTTAGGGGCCTTGGAGATAAAGACAGTCAATCACCCAGTGGGTGAATTTAAGGGGCAAAAAAAAAAAAAAAAAAAAAAATCACAGAACTGTAGGGGTTGGAAAGGACTTCTAGAGATCATCGAGTCCAACCGCCCTGCAAAAGCAGGCTCCCTGCAGCAGGCTGCACAGGTAGGCCTCCAGGGAGGTCTTGAATATCTCCAGAGGAGAGTCCACAGCCTCCCTAGGCAGCCTGTTCCAGTGCTCCGTCATGCTCACTGTGAAGAAGTTCCTTTGCATATTCGTCTGGAACTTCCTATGCTCAAGGTTATGGCCATTTCTCCTTGTCATGTCCCCACAGACCGCTTAAAAGAGGTTGACCATGTCTCTTTGACTCCCACACTTTAGACATTTATAAACATTCATAAGATCACCTCTGAGTCTTCCTTTCTCAAGGCTGAACAGACCCAGGTCGCTCAGCCATTCCTCACAGAGGAGATGCTCCAGGCCCTTTATCATCTTTGTGGCCCTCCACTGGACTCTTTCCAGGAGATCCCTCTCTATTTTGTACCAGGGAGCCCAGAACTGGATACAGTACTCCAGGTGAGGCCTGACCAGGGCAGAGTAGTGGGAGAGGATCACCTCCCTTGACCTGCTGGCCACGCTCCTTTTAACGCACCCCAGGATCCCACTGGCCTTTCTAGGCCACCAGGACACACTGCTGGCTCATGGCCAACCTGTCATCCACCAGGACCCCCAGGTCCTTCTCCACAGGGCTCCTCACCAGCAGGTCATGTCCCAAACTGCTCTTATATATATATATAAGTGTGTGTGTGTGTATAGTTCATATTATTATCCACAGCTTTCAGATGTGTTGGTAGAGTTGCTAGCTATTCCAATCACATTCACTACAGCTTTCCACCCTTTCCATATTTCTTGAACACACACATGAGGGCATAATTAAGCAAAGTACCAGTACAGACACTTTAAATATTACCCCAGAATCCCAGTACCAATAGGTCCAAAATGATCTTAATTCTGAATATGGTTTCCTGAAAGGAAACATGGAGAGAGAAGGTTGGACTCTCCTGGAGAACAATGGTTTGGGATCATTGCTGAAAGCAGGTAATGTATAGCAGGACTGAGGAATGTAATGTGTTTTTTTCTATAAATAGTGGAAAATCAGGAATGTTCTTCACTATACAGACAAATAATATTCCATCCCATAGATAAGCAGAATATTTTAGTCTATCTCAGTGAGAATGCAAGGCAAAAAAATAGTCATCTCAGAACAAGAAAAATTAGTCATGGATAATAATTAACAATGTTCTCTTTTTCTGAACAAAAACAAAAAAAAGGTGTTTGTTTAAATTCATCCTGTTTTTTAAGTTATCATAGTCAATTTAGTTTTACCAATACGTAATGTGGCTTGTTAGAGCCTTGTAGGTAGAGTGACCCCTAATATCCTATTTGGAATAAGGATATTTTGAAGTCTAATCATATGGTTTCTGTGTTTAAAGTCTATTGTTCTAATATGCTGGCTCTTCTTTTTTTTGGAGGGGGTGTAAGTTGGGAAGGGGGAGGGAAGGCTTTGTGTAATTGCTTTAAGCTTTTAGCATTTCAGTTAGATACAATTACATTTACTTAGTATTGAATAGTCTAAACTACACTTTAGTTGTAGGCTGAGTTTTATGTAAGTCTAGCATGGAATGGACAGTCATTCCAGCAAAGAAGTTGCGTTTAAGGGAAAAATATTTGTGGCACTTTTTCTTTATTTCCAAATATATTTGACCAAACATCCAAACATTACCCTCTTTGTGTTTGGGTCTTTATACATTCTTTCATCTCTACATGGTATAGCTGGAGTACTGACTCTTTTTCTCCATGCAAACCTGAGTAGTGTTGCTAAACATTTTAGTCATGCTTACATAAAATCTCCCAGAAAGACTAACCTGAGCCCCTTGAGTTCAGGTGATGCCTCTTCTCCCTGACCTCTTCTGCTAAACAAAGAAGGGGGAGGGATTCCTTAAAGGAGTAATAACTACTTTGCTTGAGCCTAGCAGGAAAATGTACCTCGTTATTTAGGTTGTGGAATATGTTCTGGCAAAACTAAGACATAAAGTGCATATACATGTGTTGCTTGTAGCAACAGGAATTGAACATATTCAGTGAGGATATAATTGTTAGAATTTGGACATAAGTTGAACATACTAGAAGGAATAAAATGAATAGGGAAGGAGGAGGGGAAGGAGAAGGACCATAACAGTGAGACAAATGTCTGATTGTATTTCTCAGGCTTCTCACTGATTGCACTTCTCATTACTCACTTTGCTTAAGCAAAAGATACAAGTGATTTCATTAATCCATGAAAGGCACCATCAAATGACAATCTTCTACAGGTACCACAGTAGTCCAAACTGTTAACCAAACTAACAGAATCTGTCAAATTCCCACATGGAGCATAATATCGTTCTTCTGTGTAAACAGTCCTCTCATTCCTTAGTTTATGAGCAAGGCAACTCTCATTAAGTCAATTTTCAGCTGGGCTTGACCAGGAAGTAGAAAGGAGAAAGCAATCTACAACTGTGTAGGCATTGAGTCTAGACTGATCTATTGTCTTCAACACTCTGTAGCTCAAAACATAACTACTTAGATTGCTCAGATAATAACTGTGGCCAGCCAGCCATTTGTGGCAGCCATAGCTGCTGGCTTCAGAAGGCAGATAAATATATTAAATCTCTGTTAGAACATTCCATCATGAAGTGCACTCAGCTGTAATGTTCTGTCTTTTCTCTTAACAGCTCTAAAGAGATATATGAATGCTTGCCTGCAGTGTGGCATGGGTGATACTGTCACTTCATTTTTTGTGCCTGGACTGTAATGTTATGTAACTTACATCAGCTACTGAAAAAAAAGAACAACACAATACTGAAAAAAAAGAGCAATACAGATAATCAGTATAATGCCTGCAGGACAGCTGTTGAGGGTAAATCTATATGTTTACTGTTCTTTAGCACCTAAGATTTTTAATATTATGTTCCCTACATGTTGACACTGCTTTATTTAGTAAGACTAATTTAAACTGGGCAGTAACACAATGCTACAACCACCCTTATGTTAGCCTCCACACTTGTCTCCAAGCCTGAATGACTAGGGTTCTGCTCTGTGTTTTGTATCTTGCTTATCAGTAATTTAGCAGAATAAGTGCTACATGAGACATGTTTTTTTTTACCTCATATGTTGGGACATAGATCTTTAGCCATATAAGGAAGATTGCTCTCCAGATTCTATAGATTTTATAGATTTTCATATTTCTATTCAAGTCACAGCAATTATGAAATTTTGGAGCTTTTCAATGCAAATTTACTAAGAAGTAGCAAAGAACAATCCATAAAGTGCTGCAGCTCATGCCCTGAGGTAATATTCTTTTTGCAAAGTACTTTTCCATGTGCAATTAGCTTATGCCTATGGGTTCTTCTGCCCAGTAGCCCGGTTTTTGCCCTTACCAAGCTGACATTCTGCAAAGGTGGAGTGAAAAAAAAAAAAAATCACTGCCATGAGAGCCGTGACTCAGGACTGAGACTGCACTTAATCTCAGTGTGAATGCTACAGGGATGGGTTTTGTCACCACTCTTGTGCAAGAATGAGGGAAATTCTTACCCCTCATCTGTGTGGAGCCCACTATTACTTAACACGCATTTTAAAAAAAGGTATGTTGGAACTGTGAAAAGCTCTATTTGTAACAGTATAATTAAGTTTGAATAATTACTCCAGATTTTTATGAACTTGAGAGCCCAGATCAGGAAAGTAGATGAATATATACTCAAAATTAAGTGTATAAGAGGGACCGTTTAAGTCCGTAATGCTAGCATACTTCACTTTTCGGCAGAATAAAGCATGAACACAGTCGGGATCTTGCCCTTAGATGGATATAGATTGTGTTGCAATCCTTGTGTTTGTACTCAGCAAGTTTTGCTTCCAACAGCGTATCTCTATAAAGTCTATGCATTTTGCTTCGGTTACATTCCAATTTCAGTATGCAAAGGCGGCTTGTGCTATGAGGTCAATCTCCAACAGAATATCACAAACCTCAGTAAATCCTTTTTTAGGGATCTGTTTTAATAACTACATGCCACTGCAGTATAGCCTGGGAGTGTTACCACTCCTCAAACAAACTTGCTATATCAAGTAGTGAGGAAAGATACATAACAACTTGTTACACAATAGGGAATTCGTGCCTGCCTGAGCTCTCGGGCGTTTGTGTGGCTCCCGCTGTGGTCACAGACATGGCCAAACGCAACTGAGGTTGAGCACAGAAGCAGACTCACAGGAAAACATTTCAAGGTCCTTTAGAGGGTAATGGACATTTTTTTTTCAATTTCCCACATCATAACAACTAAATATTCTTATCTTACCTATAATATCCTAATAATAAAAGTTCAATATTGTTGTACTTACTGATATTACTGTCTTTTACCTTTGCTGCCTAGTAAGCTCACATATGCACACAAACTTAGGTGCACGTATGCATAGCCCTGACTGTCCTACAAAATTTTCAGTTCAAATCCTCATTACCTGTAAAGTGTTAAAGGCATATATCTCAGTCAGTGTCCCAGTTCTGGAATGGAACCTGGCAGATTTATATAAGGTTATCAGAAGTGCAAGTGTGTTGTTTGTCCAAACAACTACAAAAGAGTTAATAGTTCTTTTGTTTGTTTGTTTGTTTTTAATGAAGGAAAACAGTTATTTAAACAAGCAGAAGTGAACAGCTGTTTTGCATAAAATTGCGGAGAGATTTATACTTCCAAAAATCAGTTCTGTTTCTGATACAAATGCATAGAAATGCTCCTTCAACATTTTTGTTCAATTTTTTTTTTTAATAAAATACATATACAACCTCATTTAGTCCCCTGCTCAGGGTATTTATTTGCTTAATCCTCACAAAGACAACTCTTTCAAAGTGAAAGTTGTGTTTGAAAACATAATTTGCACAAGATTTCACCTTGCTTTGAGAAACATTTCTACTGCAAAAAGCATTATGAACTGCTTTTCTTGTTGTCATATTTTCTATCTGATTGTTGATCATCCACAAGGAGATAATATGAACAGGTAGAGAGCTTTTGGTAAACTCCTTCCCAGCAGAAAGGAACTAATAGGAAAGATGCAACAGCAAAATCACAGTCCATTCTGTTTCAAGTTATTTTCTCATAGTAAAATATTGCACCCCTTTTAAAATCTGTTAATCGCATTATCTTATTTTCCTGAAATAAATAAACTCGGAGAGGAGAAATTAATCTTGTTTGAAATAATGAGTATGAAGTCTCCAATTACTGAGTGGCTCCATAGTTTACAAAGTTTGGCACCATTATGCTATAGTGAGAGGTACTTTAGATATGTACTTCTGACTGCTGGATAGATACAGAGTTAGAAAGAAGCAGTTGAATCCATTCTTGCTGGATTAATCACTTCTGGCAAAACCAATGCTCCTGATGTTGGGTCCATAGAAGCAGGCACCATGTGGGCACAGTTTGACCTTCCAGATCAGGCAGATTAAGAACACAGTATTTATGACACAGTTAATGCTCAGATGATGTTAATGACTTATCAAATCCTAAATCCCGCAACTGATGTTTTGTCATTTTAACAGAAGAAAATGACAAGTCCAGTATGGAAATGCTGGCAGGGAGCTGGCTGGCAAGTTTTCATGGTAGTGCACAAGCAAGGAAAGAAAATTTACAATGTCACTTTTTTTTTTTTCCCAGCCAGACCACTCTTCAGTTGTCAACTGACAGAGAAATCAAGTCTTAATAGGATAAAGCCTGTGTTGCTCATTTGTAAATGCTGATGATGACTTGAAAGGCCCTGCAGTGCTCTTAGTGAATTTAGTGAGAGCTTCTTTTTTAGTACAAAGTAAAGCAAGGAAAGCTGAATCAAAATTTGCATACTTGGATATAAAAAATACAGCTCCTCCATGAACAGACATTCAAAAATACTGAGTTTTTCTTAGCCGCACATGTGTTTCTGTGGATAGATATTACTTTAAAAAAAAAGAAGAAAGAAAGAAAAGAAAAAGAAATAGAAAAAGCACTTCAGCATATTATCAGGTTGTATAAATTGAAGGAATAACCAGTCTTGCACTTTGAGACTATGACAGCACCACATGAACATTCCAGGCAAAATGTCATGAACAGAGAGCACTGTTATGTCCATTCATAATCCAAACCAAAATGGCACAAGGTTCACAGCATAACTTCACTATTGCAGAAGTTTACAGAGCCTTGGTAAAAAAAAAAAAAAAAAAAAAGGTTGAAAAGTATATCTTACAGTTTTATCACAAGCCTTGGAAATGTGGAATTCTGCATTCTGTCCAGATTTCTGGACTTTTGTTAATATGTAAGTCTAACATGTTTTTCAATAAGCATGGACTCCTAGGACTGTAGGTAGTTTACTGAAGGTCTTGAAAGCACAACCTGAGTGCACTCTACTGATTTAAAATATAAAGATATTTTTGAACATTTCATGATTTTGAGCCTTTCCCAGGATTCTATATTCTCGAGGATAGCAACATTAGCATAGTAATTTTTTGCAATATATTATATGTCAAAATACTTCCAGTTAAGAAAAGTGATTTTAAAACACTTAAAAATAATTATTTTTATCATACTCATATAATTTTGGCATCACATGAAGTAGAAACTAAGAAAATTATTATGTGGAAAAGGAATATTTCTCGAGCACCTAAGATGTTCTTCAGTTTTACCCTTGAAAAACCATGTTGTAAAACAAAGAATGTAATACAAATAAGGAATGAGCACCCTTCACAAGAAGCCAAAACACTGCTTATCAAAGATTGATTTTTGAAAGAGGCAGAAATTCTTCTCCCACTCTTCAAAATATTCCATAAAATAAATAATATTCATATATAGATAGAAGCTTAACACTTAAAGATGGGGAAGACAGAAGTATTTGAGGACACGAAGCTGGAGAGAGGTTAACGCAGAACCTCCACGAGCAGGTAAGTAAGAGCAGATCTGAACCAAACAGAAGGTCTCCAACGTGAGTTTCCTTCATTACAGTTAAATGCACTGATCACCAGCCATGATCTTCTATGGCAGAAAAGGTCAGGAATTCTCTAAATAATTGAACAGAGACATTGGGCCAGAAAATTAGAGATGCTGATTCATTGGTCCAATGACTGGGACATTCAGCTTGGGTACAGATGACTTAGTTTTATGTTATGACTGTCAGTCAATGAAACCACTGAACATGGTGCTTTGAAACAAGGACAAGAGGTAGAAGACAGCAAAGACTCTGGGGCTCCTTGTAAGGTGAGCAACATCCTCCACAGCAGCTTGTTGAGGCCTGGGCTGAAGAGGCAACGGTAGAACAGCTCAGGCTTAGTGTTTGAACATGGAAGGCCGAGGTGGAAATCTCAATTTTTAATCCAAAATCAAAGGAGAGAGTAAGCAATTTTTGTGGCAGGTATCTTTTCCCCTTTGATAACTTTGATTTAAATGAGGTAACTTTCAGTGTAATTTTCATTTAAATTAAATTTCAATTTTTTTAAAAAATTCATTAAATTTTCATGCTTCAAGAATATCCTCTTTTCAGTTAAATATCCAAATCCTCCATTTTTGTTAGAATTAAAAGTTGTAGAAGTTATATATAGAAGTTATAGTTCTAGAAGTTACAGGAAGAATTGGGCAGTTACAGAAGAATTTGGCAAATTTGGATGTGGTCTTTTGTTTGTTTGTTTTTCTCATTACTAAACAAATAATAGCATAAATATTTGCGTATATGTGAAAATGATGCAAAAAGGCTGTTCACTGTACACATGAGGAGGGTGGTAGCTGATAGGCAAGTTTGAGTCTGAACATAAGCATCCTAGAAAGAAAGAAGGAAAGAATAATCATACCACTTAATCAACAGAAGTGCCTATGCAAGTACATCCAGACTATAATGATAGTGCACTTTAAGGCTAGTCATGGAAATGTCCAGATCACATTACTGTCAAAGTCAATAGTACAACTATGGATAGATCTAAACATAATACAACACAGCAATCCAATAGACTTTTAAAAATGAATAAGGACATGGCCATAAGATGCTCATATCTTGTTACTCCAGATCTCTTAAAACTAAATTATAGAATAAAAATTGGATAAACTATGAAATGTTCATATAGTTAACCCATTTGCCCAGTTACAAGCTCCTCCTAATCACTAATGCAAAAATTCTGAAAGGTGGATAGCATCTTGCATGTGGTACAAACAGGAAAAGACCAAGAAGGAAACCTTTCTGCTGAAAGCAGCACCTTTTTTTTTAGTTTCAACAGAAAAATGTACATAAATAAATGCATACATTCACATTTATATTTGTGTACAAATACATGTAGGCATGTGTGTGTATGTATACACACATATTTTGAATTTTTTGGTGACAGAAGCCAGAATGTATCACAGTGAGACTTACAGGAGTAGTGTAGAAGTTTGGAGCTTGGAGCATCTGGATTCATCTGGTGAGCCCAAAGCAAACCAACAACAAGAACTAGTAGTCATAGAAATCAGAACTCAACCCTCAGCAATATTCAACATAAGCAAACATCAGTAATTATGAGGAAGGCTGCTTTCTTCCTTTCCCAGACAGGGTCTATATTAACTTGGAAGAGACTATTAATCTGTTTATTTAGGCTTGGGAACCGGCAAATGGAACAATGAATTGGGTCAGAGAGCATGAATATGTTTTAGATTGCAAACATTGTACTATCACTAGAGGATATATCTGGTATTACTACTGATGAATCAGAGTGAAGGCTTACACATTAAAATAATACAATAGTAAACACAGCAGCAATTCCTGTCCTACCTTCTGCAGCTCAGAAAAAGATTTAACATTTCTCTGTCTTGAGATTTTCAGACAGCTGCATTGTCTTATCAACTAACTATGTGCTTTCTGTATCTAATACCAATGCTTCTTTCATATTTTCCAAACAACTGGAACAGATTCACAATTACAGTGTTAATTACAGTTCTGTGGATTAATGGAAAATTAAAAAAGAGTATCAGAATCATAGAATGGCTTGAGATGGAAGGAACAGTAAAGACCATCCTTTTCCAACCCTGCTGCTGTGGAGGTTGGCCAAGACCAATTTTCTGAGGCACTCCACTCTCTGATCATCTTTGTGTCCCTCCTCTGGACCTGCTCCAACATCTCCACTTCTCTTTTGTGCTGGGGGCCCCAGGCCTGGACATAATAGTCCAGGCGGGGCCTCGTGAGGACAGAGTAGAGTGAGACAATCACCTCCTTCGCCCTCCTGGCCACCTATCTTTTGATTTGGTCCAGGATACTGTTGGCCTTCTGGTCTACGGAAGCACAATGTTGAATCTTACCAAATTTTTCATCCACCAGAACTCCCAAGTCCTACTCCTCAGGGGTTCCTTCTCCCAGTCTGCACGCTGGATATCTGGGATTGCCTCAGCCCAAGAGTAACACATTATACTTGGCCTTGTTGAACCTCATTAGATTCACATGAGCCCAGATCTCAAGCCTACCTGGGTCCCTTTGGATGGCATTCCTAACTTCTGTGAGTAATAGAGATAAAATCTAGACAAGAGAACTGAAAATAAGACAGAATGATTTACAAAGAGATGTATATTTTCTCTACAGTCTAGGTGTTAGAATATTCCCTTTGGAAGAAAAATAATTTTAAAAAAGGCCAATACCAATTATGAGGACAACTTTTATATTTAATTCAATTACAATTTGATGGATACTGACAGATTTTCCTTGTCTGCTGAAAAGGGATTGTGCTCACACACAGGTTTGTTTTTCATGTCTCAGTTATATATTTTGCTTGAGTATTTATTTCTTTCTTAGGTTAAAAGCAGAGTGGAACAGTTTCAAGAGAAGATGAGAAATCTTTTATTCTTCATTATTATAGCCTATAGTTAGCAGTGATTTTTTTTCTGGGGATGGAAGATATAAGCTTGAATTTCCTGAGGAAGAGGAAGAAATTGAACACATCTTCCCTAATCAGTGTTTTAGCTTTTGACTTATTGCACAAAGAGCAGGAAGGATTTCTTGCTGTGTAACTTGGAAGTAATTTGATAAATGGTCTTGCATTTTGTACCAAGTAATGGAGAATGCTGAAGCACAGACCAAGAATCTCTGAGCTCACAAGGTCCCTAAGGAGAGCACAAGTCAGTTTGTTAGGTCTGATGAAGCAAAGCATAAAATAAAAGGTAAGCTTCTGTGAGACATTTGTTTGACTGGTGTGTCTAATGCAATATCATATGAAAATCATTAAAAGCAAAATATTATATTAGATATAACTGTAAGCTGACTCAATACAACCATTTTAAACTCAAGTTCCAAACAAAAATGTAAATATCTATTAAAAAAACCACAAATACTTAAACATTATTGTGATGTTACTAAGTAATGCTTGATGATACAGATGCCAGAGGGCCTTTCTGAACATCTCCTTCATGGTTCTTCAGCCATTTTAAACATAATTCAATGCAGTTTTTTCCTTCAGTGAGCAGCTTAGATTAATATTGCATCATCGCTGAAGAGGTTGAACTGGTTCATACTTTCAAACTATTACTAGGTATAATGAAGCTACACTGCTTATTTAAAATTTGTACTGCAAAAATCTTATTGACAAAGGACTTAAGGATTCACACTATGAATTCAAAAATGAGGCTGTGTTTGAGATTCTATTTTTTTTTGACACCAGAATGCTAAAGAATGTTATTAAATGTTTTTCACAGACGCAAATGGGTACATGGCTGGGATATCAAAGATGTACCACAATGAATATAAATCACACCATTTGTGTGTCAGTCGTTATATAAGTTATTGGCATGCCTGAGCCATGACAGTTAAGTAGGTGTCAACGGTTTATGGGCGTTCGGCCTGGTTGCATGACAAATGGGACGAGGGACCCACGGGCCCACGCCCTGGGAAAAGGGAAGAGGGGAAAAGGGGAAGGAGATGGGCCTGAGAGCAAAGAACAGCGGCAACAATCTGAGGAGAAACAAACTAATTTACTAAATAAGGTATCGGAATGCAAAACAACACACTATAATACAATATAATTACAATTTAAGCTGATAAATCCAATAGAGAGAGAGAGAGAATGTCCCAAGGTAGGCCTTACTCTACTACGGACGATAAGACGGCTGGAGAGCGAGGTGCTGCCAGGACAAGAGATGGGTGGAAAAAGGAATGAGGTCTCGTGATCTGCAAGTTTTTATCTTTTCCCTCTGGCCCGAAATGGTAACAGAGGAGCAAATTACCGTGGGGAATGTAGTAGTCCTTCTCTTCTGAGAATCAGGTACATCCACTACATGATGTTATGATGTGGAATACCAATAACCAAAAAATCACAAAACCATGTCAGTAGGCCTTTCATTTTATGGCTGAATGGACCTAGATTTTCTACTTCGTTAATGCCTAGGCACAGAAGTAGCTCACTTAAAACCAGTTATGCAAGTTAATAACAATAACGCACCAGAAAACTAGTAACTATTCAAAACATGAGACATCAGGTAGATACTGATACATGAAAATAAAAAACACAGAAGAGACAGGAAAGAAGGGGGACAGACTCTTTACCAGGGTCTGTGGTAATAGAACAAGGGGAAATGGCATCAAGCCCAAAGAGGGTAGATTTAGACTGGGCATAGGAAAAAGTCTTTCATGGTGGGGGTGGTGAGGCATTGGAACAGGTTGTCCAGAGAAGTGGTTGATGCCCCGTCCTTGGAGACTTTCAAGATGAGGCTGGATCAAGCACTGCACAAACTAATTTAGCTGTGAATGTGTCTGTTCATTGCAGGGGAGTTGAACTAGGTGAACTTTAATGGTCCCTTCCAACTCTAAGGAATTCTATGATTCTATGATCTGAGAGTCTGAATAACTCTGGAGAAGGCTAAATAAATACCTAGTCTCTTGTTTAGAAAGTTAACAATAATGTAATTTCTTTTTGTAGTGATTTATAGACATTGTACTCAAAAATGTAATATAGTGCATGAATATATTAGTGTTGTGATAATGTTGATGAATTTTTCATACACTTATCAAAAGATCAAGGCTTCAGAATGAAGAATGTGTTCAGTGAACATACTTTTATGGAGACAAAAAGAATTTTATTTCTGAGGATAGATCTTGAATGGTCAAATATGTAACTTAAATAACAGCAGAAAAGATGTCATCGTGCTGGCTGATGTAGTTGCTCTGTAGGCACTGCTACAGCCCAGGTGATCCAAACTGCCTCTGAATAGATAGTCTGCAAGTGATCGTATGCAAGTGATCGTATGCCTGAAGTATCAGAAAATTCCATAAGGACTCTTTATTGGATGCAAAATGTAGGTGCAGGGGAAGATGGTCATTCACTTCCTCTCCCTGATCCTTCTTTTTTGAAATCATTAGATCCTATGAATTCATTAAAGTTTTAATACCCTTCCACATACTAGAAATGAAATATTAAATAGCTCTGTACCATTTTTTGTTCTAGCTGTCACTGAGTTCAAACACCTTCTTGAAAATGTATAGATCCTCAGTATTCTCTTTTAGTCTACAGACTTCTCAGATTCTCCAGGCAAAAAGTATTGTAATGCTTACTTCATTTCTAACAAACTCACAATTTTCTGTTGCAAATAAAAACAGTAGCAATAGAAACTTCAAACTCCTGGAATTCAGATATATCCTTCTGTTGTGGCTTCACCTCACATTTTTTAAATTAAAATAAAATATGAATAATATAGGTTGAGGTAAATACAGCATCAATTAAAACAATATTGCATAGCCGTATATTTGCATGTAGTTGTTTAAATCTATTGTATTAAGGTAACAGAGTTCATAACAAATGGTGTGCTGAGTGCTCCCTAGTTAATTATGAAGTTAGAAAGGCATTCCCTATGGCTGCATAATTTCCTTCAAGCCTCTTAAAGAATGGTATACATCTCCAGTTTAATATAAACAAGAGCTGTTCCACAGCAACATATAAAATACCTGGCTCTCTGTTTGTTGAAATAATGGATAAGGTGAATCTAAATATTTTGGTAAAGATTTCTGAGTTCACAGACAGAAACATGTTTCCCCGTAAAATTAGTCACCTGCAATTATTGCACTAAATAAAATGTAGGAAAAGTAGATTAATTATTCAAAAGATAGACTTTTCTGCTGAATACTCAGAAAGTGTAAAACATATTAGTAATAGTCAAACTGCTTTGAATTTCCTTTTTCTATCAGGATTTGCTTTTGGAATGTTTGGAACTTCCACACAAATATACTGACTTCAGCCATTCCATCCTTACTTTGCACTTGGGTGTCTTGATGACAGGTATATTTTAAAAAAGAGCTCTGGAGAAGAAATTCACACCCTTAATCTCTGTTGCAGGTGAGCTTCTATCGCTAGCCTGTGTTGGGCTGTGCCTCCATACTCATTTCCATCCTTCTCCCCCAGGAAAACACACACAAAGAAAGCAATTCTGAGATATGCTTATCTCAGTGCATAGATATACTAGCAACACAGAAATGTTACTAATGTGTACTTTGAAATGAAAGATGATAATATTCCCCATGTAAGTAAAAATAACACTTGATGCACCTGCTTAGAACTGTATTATGCAATGTATTTGACCCACTGATTTCAAAAGTATAATATACATTTATCCTGCTGCTGACATTTTTTATTGTTGGAAACTACAGATGGCCTAAATGACCAAAGTGGATCGTGACAAATGGTGCTAATTAAATCCTAGCAATTCCCATTCCAAAGTCCCAAATTGCTTCCCATACCTATGTAGGTGTGAAGACCAGTTTTGTAATCATGGATTTTCAGGACTGATGCAAAGATTCAGTACAAACTTTGATAAAGATAAATCTTTGGTGTTAACTACTTTTGACAATATTTTCTTTGTTAACAATAATTTCTCAAACTTTATTCCTAAAAGACTCGCTGAGATATAAATGATTATATTTACATTTTGGACAAATGGTTATGACAGTTCTGAAGTGACTCTTTTAAGAAGATTGTCAATGTAGTTTATAGTTTTTCTATAACAGTGGCATAGGTACATCTACTAGTCTCAATCATGAGCCAGCAGGACTCCTGCAAGTGATTAATTAAAGACTCTTTGTATACAGATGTCTAAAGAAAAATGTTCATAGAAAAGCCCTTAAAGTGAATATTCACAGAGTATAGAAATGACATAATGATGAGTAGACCCAAGAAGTAACCTAGAAAATGTTCAATTGAAGGGAGGAGGGGAGAGATTGGGACACTTAAGTTATTTGGAATTTTCCTAAGTAATACTATTCTAGGGAAAATATTTCAAGCTATCAACATTTCTCTTTTCATTCAGCTCTATGCTGTGGCCTCCAAAAACTCTTTTTGCTTTATGTAAGAACACAAGCCACTGCAATCTTCAGCCTCTGAGGTCTTTGAGACTGTGATTGGCATCAAGAGTCTCTCATCATTCACTTTCCTAACTTTAAATATTTCTTTGCTTTTACAGATTAAAAATACTAAATCCAGGGCTGTGTGCTACAAAATGTAGCTGTAAAGTGCTGTTAAGGAGGACTGAAAATCTTGTGAAAGCCAACATCTGAGTAGTGAATTACTGTTTTGTGGAAATCTCATTGTAGATGTATGTCTAGCTCTGATTGCCTTTGTTCTTTTGTTCCTTGTTATGTTCTATTAAAAAAATGTTCCACAAGAACCTAAACTTGCTAGCACCTAGAAATAGTTGTAAATTTAATGTATCTTCGTCTGGTGTGTAGACATCTCACTCTAAAAACTGTGACCCACATACTTCATTTCAGTTTTTTTGTGTCAACAGAGAACCGCACTTTTTGAAAAGAAAATCTGAATGTTATTTGTAGTATATCACATGAAATAGTTTGTTTCTCCATCACAGTGCTGAATGGCTTCTGATCCTGTGTGGAGTGTTCTGTAAGACTGGAGAACAAAAAAGTTCTAGAGCTT
This sequence comes from Numida meleagris, assembly GCF_002078875.1. Taxonomy (NCBI): domain Eukaryota; kingdom Metazoa; phylum Chordata; class Aves; order Galliformes; family Numididae; genus Numida; species Numida meleagris. The sequence continues at coordinate 15,323,853 of NC_034438.1, forward strand.
CATGAGCAAAAAAAAATTCCTCTGAATCCTCTTCTCCTGTTCTTTTCCTGTTCTTTTCTTTGCAGACCATTTCTGCTTCCAAAGCCCTGGCAGATTGTGTGAGTCTTCAAGATTAATACAAGCAGGTGATGCAGATATAGAGGAATATGCAGGATTTTAGAGCTGTATCATTGAAAAAAAAAAGTCTGATATTGAACAAATCTATCAGGGACCATCAACCTGGAATATTTTTTCTTGGAGAAGTGTTGTTTTTCAGTATAGCTGGCTGAACACTGGACAGGAAGAGAACTGATGGTAGCAGCACAGTTTTGCTAAATGAAAAGTCACATCTGCTCTTCGATCCCAGAGACTGACAATATCTGCACAGATAGGACTGGAAGAAACACAGACACATGTGGTTCAAACAGCCTGCAGCATACATATAATGTAGTTTTGTCAGTGAAACACGGGGCCCAAGCTGAAAGTCTTTTCTAGCAGAGCAGATAATCTCAGAACAGTTAAGGTTGGAAGGGACCTCTGTGTCCAACTGGTCGAACCACTCTGTTCAAGCAGGGACACTCAGAGCACAGTGCTCAGGCATGTGAGCTGCAACTTTTGAAGGTCTCCTGTCCCAGTTTCATCTGGGACAGAGCTGTTTTTTCCTTCATAGTGTATGGTATGATACTATGTTTTGTCTTAAGGAGAAAAGACAATGTTGATAGCATACCGATGTTTCTGTTGTTGCTCTACAGTGCCAAAGACATTTCAGTTTCTCAACTTCTCACACAGTCCTGCCAGAAAAGGGACTGGGAGCACAAGGAGCTGAGAGAGAACAGAACCAGAGCAGCCTAACTAACTTGGCCAAAGGGATAATCCATTACATATGACATAATGTGAAATAACTATAAAACTGAGGTGAGTAGGCCAGTGGGCTGCTGCTGCCTGGGGAGTGGCTGGGCATTGGTCAACAGGTGGTGAACAATTGAGTTGTGCATATACTTTGTTTCGTTACTATTATTTCTCACTTTCTTTTCTGTTTTAGTAAATAATTTTAATCTCAATCTATGAATTCCAACTCTTGTATTTTTTTTTTTAATTCTCTCCCCCATTCCACTGGGAGAATGGGGGGAGAGATTGAATGGCTGTGCAGTGCTTAGCTGTCTGCTGGGTTATACTACATCTCCAAGAAGGAGCCTGGGCAATGTGTGCCAGTGCTCCATTACCTGTGCAGTAAAGTGTTCCCTTGTGTTTAAATGGAGCTTGTGAGCTTCCTCACTTCTTACAGATCAAAGCGGTTTCCCTGATTATAGTTTCATTTCAGTGTATTCATTCATTTCAGTATCCATTGCCTGCAGACTGAAAAAGTACATTGCAATCTCATTGTAAAAAAAAGCAAAAGGTGATGCTTAAACAGCTATGAAAACCATAAAAACAAAAATGCAACATTTAGACAAGTCGTTCTCTTAGCCCAGTGTCTTGTTTCCAACATTGCCCAACAGCAGAGAATTGGGGAAAATTATAGGTAAAAGTCAATCATGTAATGATGCTTCCCCGGGATAACCTTTACACCTCTAGCACTTTTTGGTTTAGTGTTTCTGTCAAAAATTCATTATGGGAATTTTAGGCCAAAAGGAAACAAATGTCCATGTACTACCATTTAGATGACACACATGCACTATGACCTCAGGAGGTGACTAAGAGATTAACAGATAATCTGACCCTGATAACCAGAAAAACAGTGTGGACTACTAGTGTGACAGCTGTTTCAGGATGCTGTATCCACAACAGTTGCATTAGAGTGGATTCAGATCGTATCTCAGGAAACCTACTTTCAAAGAAGGATTAATAATCTATGATAACATGACATGTTATTTACACTAGAAGAAAAGTAAAGTACAGATTCAAGGCAGTTTAACATGATGTAATTCCAGTTAATCCACAGCAAATGTTATATGTAAAGAAATGTTGATTCCCTTCCCTGTGAAATTTCATATTCCTTGGCCTATCAAAATATCTGTTCAAATCCAACAGGAATGATCTACTGTTGACTAATTCAGTCTATATTCTGAGCTCTTAATTTTGCTCCTATACTAAATTTAATTGGCGTTTGAAACTCTTTGCTGGGTTTGTTTAGTCTGCAGAAGTGCATCACAGCACTCAGTGAATGAGAGATCAGTACTTCTTGAGAGAGGCTAGTTAATTCCTCCCTAAACCCACAAGAGTGTGTCTCTTAATAAGCTTAAGATTCAGGTGTTACTTTAGGTACCTGCTGAATTGTCCGTTTTAGAGATACTGCAAATTATATTTTTTGTTGAGAATGAGGTAAAACTCCTCCTGCAAAAAGATGTAGATAGAGCCTCAACTTTACTCCCAATTCTTCCTTCTTTGTCTGCTTCCTTTGCATACTTTGGTGCTGCTGAACTTTGAAAATAATCATGAAAAATGTTAATTCCACTCCTTATCATCTCTTTTCTTTTCTTTTGAGGTCTCCCAAGATCTCAAAAGTCCTAGAACAGCAAATGCAAATAAGATTTGACAAAATTAAAAGATATCAGAATTGTCAATCACAGAGAATTTCTATTTCTGAAGTTAAAACTATATTAAATTTATACTTTCCTTTCAGAAAGTTTCTCCATTATTCTCCATTAAACAATAGAAATAAAAAAATAACTACATTTAGAATATAATACACCAAATTCAAACTTAGGTGAAAACTTCTGGCTTCATATGCCAGATTTAATCCAGTTCTTTTATAGGACCTGTTCACAAATTTCTTATGGAGTGTTATCACTGACTCAGCAAAAATCTTGGTAGTCCAGTTGAAAACTTTAGGGCTCTTTATAAAGAAAAGATTATTCATTTAAAATTAAAGTTTCAAGAAACTGAAATATACTTTTAATTTCTTTTGCTAATATTGAATGCACAGCTACAGTTTTCTTTGAACCTTATTTTACTTTAGCTCCATAGCTTGTAAATGAGCACTGAACTTCCAAACCAGACCTTTTGCTGTCTATTCATCACTTCTGCTGTACAGTACTTTGCAGTTCCTGTCTGTGCAATTTCCTTCTATTAATGTACAAACAAAACATGATGAATTAAACATGCTATTGCATGTACTTCTTGGCAAGCATCAAAGATGAGGTAATTGAAGATGGTTATTATTTCCAGCTGCATACTGCTAGCACATAGTGATATTTAAATAATATGAGAAAGTAAAATAGGTGTTTTGCTTTTAATAGTACTGCCCTCTAAGTATCCCAACTCGCTAATTTCTACTAATTATTTCAGAAGATACCATTGTCATACAAAGCTGTTCCTCAGACTGTTTAAACAATTTCTGATAAGGAAAGAAAAACTGGAAAAAGCACTAATAGCTAGATATTGTTTTATACCTAGCTATTAGAACTTAGACAAATCATTGTATAGATTTCTGTTTAGGATATAATCACTTGTAGCACAAAAAGAAAGTTTCCTCTTCCTTGCTGGTTATAAGAAACTCGTATTTATTATTCTGATATCTACTGTAAATGTAAGACTTCTTGCAAATTGTTATTTAGTAAATGAGAGTTGTCAAGGTTTCCCACAGATTCTTCTGCTTAACCCCTAGTTCAAGATCGTTTCCAGTAGGGAACCATTTTCTCTCCTGATCTATTGTCTGGCAACCTTCTACAAGTTCCACTTTATCTGATACAATTTTTTTGTCAGTAATTATAATTTTTATACCTTAACTATGTAGAGTGTATCTGAACATAAAGTAAGAAATGACATTTTTTTCAGCTATATCATCCTGTGCTAGAATCGTTAATGAGATGGCTACCTCTACGGATGTAGAGACTGGTTTGATTTCCATGCCTTTGCTATAATTCTGGGGAATTAGCCACAAAACTGAACTTTAAAGATCTATGGTTGATTGCCATGTGTACATTAATTTTCCAGTTGAAAAATGAAGACAATAAGGCTAGTTTTAAGGCAATTTAGAAGTCAATTAATCATTATGCATAACGAGGACTATTGGATTAGGCCTACCAGCTCTTTGTATGAGTAAATTTGGGAAAAATTTAGAGTATAGATATCAATGTTTTACAGAGTCTCTGATGAGAAAGTGCAGTCCACAAAAGTCACATCATCTTATGGATTTTCATTTGAAGCAAAATCTATCCTCCTAGGGTTGCACACCTTTCAATGAACCTATTCAAGGAGGACAGCACACTTCAGTGCCTTCACAGTCACAATGCTATTCTCACCAGCGCTCCAGTTTAATCCTCCAGTTCCACGCTTAGGATGGAAGTGCTGAAACAAAGGACTGAAGCTCACAAACTAACTGTAAAATCTTTATTAAGACCGTATTTCATAAATAGCGAACTGTAGAGAACATGGTTCTTGAAATGTGAGAAATTCTCAGGTAACTGAGATATGTGTCAGTGTAAAAGTAAAGTGACATAAACATGAATGAAATCCTCTCTAAGATATTAAATGACACCTATTTTGTTTATGGTGTAGAAAATTCTGGCATTAAAACAGTCTTAGTTTTGAGTCACATGGAGTAAATCTGGATTTCCCTTGACTTATTTTGTTGAAGAAAAATCTACCTTAAAAAACAAAATGTGATTCTAGAGCAAAAATAACCCAAGTTACTGAAGTCATGAAATGATATAACTCATTTTACTTATTTAGTTAACCCATATCCCAGAGGGCATACTAGTATCAAGAAAAGTTGCATTTCTCATCTTGCGTCCTAGAAAGTGAATCACGTGCAGAAAGCTTCAGGCTGGCATATGACTCAAGTCTTATTTCTGTAAACAAATTTGGTCATATAAACACAGTTGGAGAGTTCTGGACCAGCAGCCTATGTGATCATCTAGTCCCTCTTCAAGTATATCACCCAACAATAAATTTTACTCTTTTAACACAGTGTTGAGTCTCACTAACTTCATTTAAGTCAAATCACGTCTTCTAAACACATATCTGAAGTCATCCTGACACTTGACAATTAACCACATGGAAGTTTAAGTGACTGATCTCAACTCACTATTAAAAATATATCTTATTTCCTATTTGAATATGTCTAGCCTCAGGTGCTTTGTGCTGATCCCTGTCATTACTTTCTTAATATTCTGATTTTATGGCTGTATTTTCCCCGTGTGAAAGCACTTAGACACTGTAAGCAACTCAATTTTGTTTCCTTTTTGGTGTCTTAAACACATTTAATTTTTTTAAGCCTCCCACTGAGAGACTTTCCAATCATCCAATCACACAGATGCTAATACCTACCTCCTACTAATCTTTTTTCTGCATCCTTTTTCAAATGTAGACACTGAAAGTATAAACAGCTCTTCAGCATCAACAGTTTCTGTAAAAGTTACATATGCATGACTTGGAATACATACCCAGTTCTTGCTGAATTAAATGGAACTTTAAAATATGCTTCAGAACTTGGAGAAGGGAATTAATGCACTGGAAAGCAAAGACCACCTTTTTGAATTATTTTGACATGATAGCTTTATTTTTCAGTCTTATAAAATATATTACATGAAAATAACATCTGATGATGCAACTCATTATTGGTGATGCAACTGAATATGGTGATGCAACTCCTGAATATGAGGAAAGAAAATTTCAGGCTGCTCAGGGAACTAGTTATTAAGGTCCCCTGAGAAACTGCTTTAGAAGGCATTGGGGTCCATCACTGCTGGTCACCTTTTAAGTACCACCTCCTAAGAGCACAAGAGCAGGCAATTCCAAAACATCAAAAGTCAAGCAGGCAGAGCAGAAGGCCAGCTTGCTGAACAGGGATCTTCCTCTAGAGCTTTAGCAGAAAAAGATAATGGCTTCTGGAAGCAAGGTCAGGCAACATGGGAAGCCTACAGGGATGCTTTTTGCTTTTGCAGGTAGAAAATTTGTGTGGCCAAAGCTCGGTTAAAGTTAAAGATGGCCAGTACTGTGGGGGACAGTAAAAAGTTTAAAAAAAAAAAAAATAACAGCAAAAGGAGGATCAAAGAGAACACTGGTTCATAACTTGATAAGAAAGTTCACTTTACAAACATGGACATAGACAAAGCAGAAACATTTAATGCCTTTTTTGCTTCTGTCTTCAACACCAATGATGGGCTCTGGGACCCCAGGCATCCCATGTGGAAGAACCATGACTGCAATAGCAATTAATTGCCATCCAACCCCATATTTGCTTCTTCACCTGGATGCATATAAGTCCATGGGGCCCAATGGGATTCATCTCTCCTCAGAGAGCTGGCTGATGTCATTGCAAGACCTCTCTCAGTTATTTTTCACTGGTCTTGGGAACATGCAGAGGAGCCAGCTAACTAGAAGTTGGCAAACATTGTTCCAGTTTTCAAGATGGGCAAGAAAGTAGATCCTGGTAATCACAGGCCTGTCAGTCTCACTTCAGTGCCTAGTAAAACTGTGGAGAAAATTATGCTGAGAGTTACTGAAAAACATCTTAAGGACAATGAGGTCATTGGTCACAGCCAACACAGGTTCATGACAGAAGGTCCTATTTAACTAACTTAATCTGCTTCTATGACAAGGTCACCCATCTAGCTGACTTAGAAAAGTAAGTTGATGTTATCTTTCTTGGATTTCAGTAAAGCTTTTCATGTTGTTTCTCACAGTGTCCTTCTGGACAAAATGTCCACTATATGGATAGACAAAAATGTAATGCGATGGGTGAGCAACTGGCTGATGGGTCTGGCCCAGAGGATTACAGTAAATGGGATTATATCAGGCTGGTGGCCAGTCGCTAGTGGTATTCCTCAGGGCTCCGTTTTAAGGTCAGTTTTCTTTAACATTTTAATGACATGGATGTATGACTGAAAGGTGTTTTGAGCAACTTTGCTGGCAATAATAAATTGGGAGGAGCTGTTGACTCCATTGAGGATGGAGAGGGCTTGCAGAGAGATCTAGAAAAATTAGAGTGCTGGGCAATCACCAACTGCATGAAGTTTAACTAGAGCAAGTGCCAGATTCTGCACCTAGCAATGGGCAACCCTGGCTATAAATAAAGACTGGGAGATGAGATGCTGAAGAGCAGCCACACTGAAAGAGATTATGGGGTCGTGGTTGACTGCAAGTTGAACATGAGTCAACAGTGTCCCCAGGCAGCCAGGAAAGCCAACCATACCCTGGGGTGCATCAAGCATAGCATTGCCAGCTGGTCAAGGGAAGTGATTGTCCCACTATACTTTGCAGTGGTGCAGCCTCACCTCGAGCACAGTTTTGTACATCATAGTACTAAAAGAACATAAAACTATAAAACTATCAGAGAGTGTCTGAATGAGAGCCACAAAGATAGCGAAGGGTCTAGAGGGCAAGACATATGAGGAGCAGCTGAAGTCCCTTGGTTTGTTCAATCTAGAAAAAGGAGACTGAGGGGAGATCTCATGGTGGCATACAGCTTCCATGACCAGCAACAGAACCAGAGGGAATGGCATGAAACTGTGATAGGGGAGGTTCAAGTTGAATATCAAGAGAAGGGTCTACACCAAGAGAGTGTTCTGGCACTGGAACAGGCTCCTCACAGAAGCGGTCGTGTCATAAAGCTTGCCAGAGTTCAAAAAGCATCCGGACAATGTTCTCAGTCATATGGTCTGATTTTTGGGTGGTCCTATGTGGAGCCAGGAGTTAGACTTGATGATCCTTATGGGTCCCTCCCAACTCAGGACTTTCTATGATTCTATTATTCTGTGAATTCATTAAAATTAATAGAACTCTTAGGTACACAGTTATTTTAACTTTGGTGAATTGTAAATTTCTTTGATGTTTAACTTCCAATGAGAAACACTCTTCTCACAGTAAACGTGCTTCTCTTTTGGGTTCTTTGCCATATCTGTGGAAAGTATCTTTGACATATCTGTATACTCCGAAGATATATTCCTGTATAGGTGGTCGTAAAGGTGACCTGTGATCTTCCAAAGCTGATGACTTTCAAATCAAATTCTCTTGAATGCAGATTTTATCCTCTTTGAAAGATACATTTTGAAGCGTTGTTGGTCTAAGGCAGCCAGCAAGGACTCCAGGTTCTACATTACAACTGAAATATTAAAATAAGAAGTACTTTGACTGCTGTCAATGCTTGTATGGTTATATCTATGGCACAGATGTGTGATCAGATCTATCTTTTCATCAGAAGTCAGCACATCACAATGAATTTTCCAAAGTAAGCACATGCTTAAGAACTTAGCTGAAAAGCAGAGGTTTATTTACAGAGTTATTTCTGGTAATGTCCAATGATTGATTTAGGAAGTGAAATCTAACTATTTTAAGAATCATCACTTTCATGTGGTCTGATCCTTCTCTTTTACTTACCAAGTAAGAGCTATTGATGTGAATTACCACTCTGGTATCACTCATCAATGTGATATTAATAAGGACTATAGGATTCACTGCCTCTACTAGAATTTTTAGGCAAAAACATGCTGCTCATGAGTTAATATTAAAGTTAATGCCTTGAATTTAATGTGACTAATGTAAAGGTCATACTTGTTAACTGTTGCAAATTTTTGCCTATGGAGCCTTTGACGTTATAAAATGAAATATAATCTTATAACACACTAAAATTCCTTCAGCCAATGGATTCTGTTTCATACTATGTGGTGTTTCACATCTTGAAACCATAGAACTCCAACCCCTATTTTAAGGGGAAAAAAAAAAACAGAAACATATTGTGAAACTGATTATGCAGACACCTGTAAAGACTAACTGTAAGTGACTATGCTGTAACCAGGACTGAAAAGAACCTGATACTTTCTTGTCATTGCCATTTGGAAGAATGGGGATGTATTAACTTCTATTGCAAAATGAATAGACTATATATTGCATCTTGCAACATGCACATAGCTAACTTGAGTAGCAAAGAACACCCTACTCTGCTATTCCATGTTCATGCTGAATGGCACTGTGCCATTTTGATTTTTTTCTCTGAAGTCTCTTGACTCATCCCTGTGCTGCAGGATTCCAGGAGTTGAGTCTCATGCATCCCTAATGCTTGGGTATTCAGGTATTCATTTTCCATCAGTGGGCTCTAAGTTCTGATTGTTTGCAAAAAAAAAAAAAAAAAAAAACCCTACTAATTTGTTTAAAGAAAAAAAACAGAACTCTGTTCACAGTAGGCTTAACTTTGCTACAGATCCTTATTTTCAGACAAAAACTTTATGGATGTGAAAAGTGCAGGCATTTGAAATTACTGTAATAGATGTTTTATCTCAACAAGATATCTGCTTCACTAAAACCTTATTTGCAAAGTTAGAATTTTATTAATCCTTGAAAATTATACTAATGGAGATAATATAGTCAAACATGCAGGATGCAGTCTGAACACCATCACTGCTTTGACAGGAGATTTTTTGTCTGAAAGTTGGGGACACTTTCCTTCTGCTCACACCCTTGTATTCCACATGCTGGCTAGTGTGCTAGTAAAAATACAATAACATCTTTTAGATGACATGTTAAATCAAAGTTTTCCAGAGATTAGTGATTACATGATACATTTTGAAAAATAGAAGGATAATAAATCTGGTGTCCTGACAAATTTCTTCAGTAGTCTTCATAACCTCCCCTGCCTAAATACAGGCATGTTCTCTCTGGAAGCAAGCACCCATGCTCAAAGAGATGTCCTGCTCAAAAAGCTGCTAAAAGATTAACAGATATCTAATGCTCTAGGACAGATTGCATATGAAATTTTTGGAATGCCACAGTTTCACGGTTGAATTTAAAAAATAATTTTATTTTTATGCTCAGCCTACAGATTGCAGACAGCTCTATTTCACACTGGTTTATTTAAATACTAGCAATCTGAAATATCATAGTACGATATATACAAAATGTATACGTTGCATATTTCCATGATACTAAAATGAAAGTTTTCATGGAACTCTGGAGCTCAGTAAATACATTGAAAATTCTACTTCAGTTTCATGTAATATCCAATAATAACATTTGAATAGGATGTTTTCCAGTTCAGCAAACAACTTAAAGTGAAACGTATATACATATATATATATTGCCTGTTCTGAAATGTGAAAGTGTTTGTGTGTGTGTAGATGTTTCCTGTTGGTCAATATATAACTTATTCCTAAATAGGGAAATAAATGTAGAAGTTCATTTTCCTAATTGTTTCCAACCAGTATATTAAGAGGTAAGTAACCATAAACATGTTAAACCATTTAAGAAAGAGATTTACTAACAAAATTTTCTGACAATTTAAAAATGAACATGATACTTTTTGAAACATGTAGTTTGCATTTTGTAATTAGGTATGTAGTAAGCATATTCCTGTTGTTACAGTGGACTGTCTTTCAAACAGCTGCAGTGTAAAGTGTTGCAGACATTCTGACCCCTGCTTTACCTGTAGGCACTGACAGGGTTATTTGTATTTCTTGTTTCTTTTGTATATCCATGTGGTAAGAACTTAGCCTTGAAATGTTGACTTATTGCTGAATATGATGATGCGCAATTTTTAACTTGAAATATGTGCTGTTAAATGAGGATATTGTGGTTACATATTGGGATGGGACAAATGTAATGTCTGACATCTGAAGTCTGCCTTCGCCTCATGTGCTCAGAAACCAGCAGCAATGCTGTCTGCTTCTTACTGCTGGTTACTGAAGCATCACAACTCTTCAGTGATTAGTCTCTGCTCATTTCATGTAGAGTGAACCTGTTCCTGAGATACTGAGTATTCTCTGAAAATTTCAAAGAACAGAGCTCAAGGCCTTCAAAAATTGCGGGTTAACATCAATGCTATTAAATTCTGTGGACATCTGTGGGGATATTAGATAAAGCAGTCTGCAGGACCTGAGTTCCTGAGATCCTCTTTTTGGCATTACATACAATGCTGATACAGACATTATAGGTGTCATTCCCATTTGCCAGCCATCTGAATTCTTCTTAGAAATGACTTTAGACCAAGGCTGTTAAAAATGTCATCACTTCTACAATTATTCTAAATATAAAGCACGTTAGATAGAATAATTGAATTATTCCACACAGTCTTCTATTTTCCACTATGTATGCAAGCAGATAAGTTCACATTATTTATAATGAGATATAGTGTTCACACTATGCCTAATGCCAAAGGGAATTCTAAAGTCATTAGCAAGAACTTAGGTCCCATAGCAGCGGACACAAATAATCTAGAAATACATGTGTGTAAACAGAATCACTGCAGCATGCAAATTCCAGTCTTTGCTCCACTAGTGCATATCTCAAGTAAATTTGATAAAAAAAAATAGATAAAGAAAGTTCAGCACTGATTAAAATCAAGCACTGAATGAAACAGCTGTCTATAAATCTCTGAAATGTGGCTGCATAACTGATAACATTTAAAAAATCATAATAATTTTGGCTAAGCTGCTGTTGTGGTTCAACCGGCAGCAGCTGAACACCAAACACTCATTCTCCCATCTTCCCCTCCCAGTGAGACGGTGGAGAGAATCAACAAAAATAAACATCAATGAAATAGAACACATGGGTTAAGATAAAATCTATTTACTAGGACAGAAAATGAAGACCAAAATAAAATAGTAATAGTAATAATATATATTTACAAAACAAGTGATGCACAACACAATTGCTCATCACAAACCAACAGTTGCTCAGCCAGTCTCTGAGCAGTGGTTCTCCTCCCTGCCAAATTCCCACAGTTTTTTAAATTTTGCTTACATGATATCATATAGTACCATAATATCCCTTTGGCCGGTTGAGGTCAGCTGTGCTGATTCTGTCCCCTCGCAGCTCTTTGTGCCTCCTAGCTCCTCATAGGCAGGGCAGTACAAGAAGCTGAAATTTCCTTGGTTCTGCTCAGCATTGCTCAGCAACAAGAAAGCATTGGTGCGTTATCTGCACTGTATTCTCCCAGAGCCAAAACACTGCAGCATACAAAATTCTATGAAGGAAAAGTCAACTCTGTCCCAGATGAAACCAGCTGCAAATCAATGGCTTTAGAGACCCAAATAACTGAACAACTAGCAGCCAGAAATAAAAATTGTGCTGAGAGTGTGAGCAAGAAGTTCTTGGATTCTGCTTGACAAAACCATTCAACTTCCTCTCTACAAGGGTGTGCAGGAGTTACAAAGCAATCCAGATCAATAGAGCAACAACTGGGAGCGGAATAAAAAATTAATTAATGACTCCATGGGTCATTCTGTCATAAAGGCACATGTATATCCATGCACTATGTCAATCTGAAGTCATAGACCAATTTTTGTGGAAGAGTGTATGACACTACCATCATATTGTTCTAGATTTTGGATTTTCTGTGCTTTCTACAGAACACAGAAGCAAAGAAAAAATGATCACACTGAGACCACTGGTTCCTTTTTTTTTCCACAGCCTTCAATGAAGTCAACATCTGGGAGGTTAATCTCTGAGGTAAATCAACTGTATGTGGTCAAATTAACCCATATATTCTCGTAAGTAGAAAGGATACACACTTGTGAAGCAGCTTTTGTAAACAAAATAAAGCAAAAAAGATGAATAAGATGGTAGAGCCAAGGGAAAACAAATTCCCAGGAGCCTTCTGATAACTGAAGCTGTGGAATTTCCAGATGGGAGTACATGAGCAAAACGAAGTTATTTCCTCATCAAAAGAGAAATCTTGCTGGAGTCACGTTTCACAGGAAGAAGCCAGAATAACATCACAAAATAGTTTCTTCTCTGTGTCTCTAAATATTCCCATTATACTTAATTACAGATGTGGGATGGAATCCAAGAGCTCCTCCCAGGTTCTTCCTGGCTCCCTTTTGGATGACAGGGTTTAAACATCCACTACCTATATACCAAACTGTGATTTCTACACAAAGAAGTATTACGCAAGGCAACAAGAACCTGCAACATGTTTCAACAGCTTCCTTTGTTCAGACTACTGGAACAAGGCCTGCTATACATGGCCTTTTCCCATAGCAAACATGACACATGAAACTGAGTAGCTCTTTCCTGAGTAGGTGTTGTGCTTCCTCCAAAACACATATCCAGAGAAGGACACAGTTTGGCATACAGAGATTACTGTTAGTTTTGAAACTTCTTTGAAATGGGAAAATGTGATTTGACACTTTGTTAGGTTGAAGGAGAGAAACAGGAGATTTAACTGTAGTAAAATTTGTACTATAAAATACTTAGTAATAAAAAGCCTCCACTGGGAAGAACAGAGAGGAAAGATAAAGAGATGAACAGAAACTTTGATGGAAATTGTAAAACACTTTTGAATGTTTTCTGTCCCAAATGAAAAAAAAAATGTAGATCAAGTTACATGCAATGATTAATATCATGTTTTTCTTTCCATCTTTAACCTCTTACTTCTGCTAGTGTTAGGCAACAACAGCATTTGTTAAAACCAGAGATTGTCCACAAGCACTAGAGGGCACTGCATGGGTATGTCTGGAGAGGACCTCTTGACATGCACTTAAAAGTTTGATCGGATAATTTAGACATCAGACTTTTTTTATATATATGAGAAAGGTAAAGGAAATAGTCAAGGCTAGTAGCAATTAAATTCATAGGAATAGATCTGAAACTGTCTCACAGAGGGTGAAGAGGATATGGATAGCCATGGTCAGCCATAAACCACCTGATATATAAAGAAAGAGACACTCTTGGATGATAAGTCTGTGATTGGCAATGGTGAAAGCAAGTAGGAGTAAAAGCTAATTTTTTTAACTAAATTTTTTATCTGTCCTAAAGGACAAGTTAAAGCTCAAGTTAAGACAGAGAGAAAGAACATTTGAAAGTGTCAGAAAGTATGTTCAGCTATCTACTGATCAGTGGGAAAGCACTACAAGTAGTTACTTGTGCAAGTTGTAAAATGAAGCAAATGAACAAATTTTAAAAAATCGTATTGCTGAGAATTTAACTTTCAGAACTTTATAACTAAAATTTCATAACTGAAACAGACTTCCTATGACTTTTAGCAGTGCAGAATATCATAATGTAATAAAGAAATTTTTGTTCTTCGTCCATATAGGTGTATAAGTATATTCCATTTAAATAATGGTTGCTCCTATTTAATTAATATTAAATAATGATTTAATATTGTATTTGCATGTATTAAAGTCAGGGTGTTAATAATGTTATCCTTTGAAGATTCAGTCCTTAAAACATCAAACAAGCAAACATCCAAAAAGGCTGTTTTATCCAGAAGATAGTACATTGTCATCATACAGGGAATAACTATTTGTCCCATTACTGAAGTGAAATATCAAAAATTTGAGAGTGCAGTAAGACCAGAACTACCTGCAGAAGCCATGAGGAACATGGATTAGGTAGGAGGTGGTTGGAAGAGAAGTTTTTTATTAAGCACTCTACACCAGCCCTCTCTATCTCTGGTAAGCTGATGGCAATATTCCATCAGCAAAGAGATCTATTGGAAACACAGCAGCTTTTCTACACATTGCTACATCTTTGTTCTATACGTCAGGCAACTCAACGTTTTATTTACAAGGATCAGTGAAAAACATATTTTCTCATTTGCGTAGGTGAAAAACTCTCTACCTCTCCATGAATATCATGTCTGGGGAACAATAACCATTGTTTCCTACTCTTAAGATGCATTGGAAAGGGAGAAAAAAAGAATAGCCTTGAACCACCTCTACACTTAGCCTGACAGGACTTCATGGCAGATCTCAATGGGTCATATTTCCCACAGTTATGTATCCTGATGGATGTGGTTATTGTGTGGGCAACACAACCTCACTGAAGAGTTCATGTATGCCTTAAGATCTATAATCTGTGTAATTCATGTATCTGTATGGAAGGCTATGGCACTGTAGAAACGTAATGGAAGGCACTGCAGGAACAAGTGAAACCCAGCCCTAGATGTGGACTACAGCATGGTATACCTAAATGTATATGGGAATTTTCTAGCCAGGTTTTCAGAAAAACTTCAGCACCATGAAGGTATGAGTTTTTATATGATAAGGGTGTTGCATTTATTTATTCTTTGGAAAGCCCATGACCTTAAACTTAAAATGAGGTAGTATTAAGTACAAAATATCAAAAAAAAAAATTGGACAGTGTCATTTTTCGAAGGCCAAAACACACAAAACACAACCATACATGGTGCATAAATGCTGTTGACTTGATCAGACAGGCTGGCAAATACATTTAAATGAAAGCAACACCAAAATGTTTCCTCTCCTATTAAAAACCTTAAGAATTTCAATTTAAACTTAATTAGAATTTTGAGTAAAATATTGCACATTATGGAGTCACCTAGAATTATACATAATAATGCTGTTCAAGAGGAAGTCAGTTTAGCCTAGTTCTCTAAAGTTGCTGACTTTCAGACTTAAGCAAACACTGTCTTAAGGAACTGCACATAAATGAAAGTATACAGCATCAGAAACAAAGATGATGATGAAACTGGAGTGGCACAAGAAAGATCTTATCGGGTCTAGCTATGATTTTTCTGGATGGATGGTAGGCTTTGTTTAGTTTTGTGCGTTTGTTTTTTAAATATTATGAGGTTACTTTAATTTCTGTTGGAGTTGTGAGGCCTTTTGCCAAATCAATCGTAGTATAGTCTCTGGAGATGTTCACATCTAACAATCCTCACCATTCTGGTAGCTGTAAGAATCTCTTTAGAGTGCAGCAACAGCAGAAATGGGACTCCTGTTCCCACTTTGGTGGGCTGATTCGCACAAGTGAACCTGAAGTTTCCTGCGTGCTAGTGGAGGAGGAAAAAAACATGCAAATGGACCATCATCTCTTTATACCACTGAGCATGGTTCAGAGGTCCAGCATAATCACAGAATCATGGAATGGTTTGGGCTGGAAGGGACCCTTAAGATCAGGACAAATAAAATGATAGTTGGAAATGCTCTGAAGAGTCTATGAGAGATTGCAGAGAGCAAAGAAAAGTAATGGGGAAAAAAAATGAAATGAAAGTGCACACATGATGATGGAAGAGAAATACTAGGACACTTTTCAGAAAGAAGGAACAGAAATAATGATGTGTCATCTAAAGAGGCCCATTAGTTTGGTCCCTCCATCAACACAGAAGAGTTGAAGAGTAATACTACCACCATCCACAGCTGACACTACTAATGCATTCGAGGACTTGGTGGAGAATAGAAAGAGAACCATGAAGGAGATTTCTCATCTTTCTACCCAGTGCATTTGTCAGTTTGCAAGTATTTACATTGGCGTAAATCAGATACTCATGAAAATTCTCCATTCTTCCAGCAGAGATGCTTGCTTGTTTCAAAACCCACATTGAAAGTATTTTGTTGTCAGTCAGTTAATACTCATTTGTGTTCTCTAGTTTTAAAAATGAGAAATAATGCTATGTGACACTGCCAAACTATTATTTCTCAGAAAGATCTGAGAGTAGATACATGAACAACTAATAGGAACCACTTAGTTTTAAAGTTTGGTTTTTTTTAATTCTCTGTTGTTCTTATTGGTATGTTACTGGGAGCCAATGTATGACACTCTTAAAACTACTTATCTAAATATGCAAAGAATGAGGCTTTCGAGCATGTCCACCCCAGTTCCATGTGGTGTCACCTGAGCTCAGAGTGAGCACAGAGCTGTGTGAGTTTCCAATACTTGAACTGACTTCCTCAGAGATCAAAAAATAATTTAAAATTTATTGAGCTGAAAGACAAGCAGAGGAATATGATTTCTTTAATCTGTATACTGAAGAACAAAGAAGACCTTGTGTTTAACTCCTTGTCCGTCTACTGTAAGAAGCTTCCACTGACTGGGCTTTTCTTCATTCAAATCAATACTCTGCCACTGAACTTCTCTAAACTTCAGAAACATGTTTCTGCCTGTTCTTGCTTTCTGGTTTGGTAAATCTCTTGTTCATAATTGTACATCTTCTGATGAGTGGTTGGAGGATGTCCGTGCTTTTTCCTGCTCCTTCCTTCCTGCAGGGTAATAGCAAGGTGGTTGGAGCTCTGTGATGGGGCATAGAAGGCGTCAGTTTGAGTATTTTTCGCTACATATGGTGTGAACCCTCTAATTTCCATATCATTGTAGGTTTCTGAAATCAGAACTTCTCAGTTCTCTGCTATATTGTGGGTTTGCTTTGTGTTTTCCATTATTTGTTTGTTTGTTTTTGAAGGGGATCTCTTCTCTACTTTTTCAAAAAAGATCTGTGAAGTCACTGAGCTATTAATCCCATTTAGATTAAAGAGCTTTCCTGCAGTCACAGCTAAGCATTCAAAACTAAGCACTAGGAAGGGACTAAAGACCTAATTAGTATTCAGGTACTTTCCACTCATGAGCTATCTTCGATCAACATGCTGACTGCAGACAAACCTCATTGTAGTGGTCATCACTTGGGATCACTTGCTTTGCCTCACCCCTGCAAACTGACATACCTATCTGTCATGGTTTTATGATTTTCGGTTATTGGTACTCCACATCATAACATCATGTAGTGAATGTACCTGGTTCTCAGAAGAGAAGGACTACTACATTCCCTACGGTACTTTGCTCCTCTGTTACCATTTTCCAGCCGGAGGGAAAAGATAAAAGCTCGCAGCATAAAAACTTGCAGATCACAAGATCTCGTCCCTTTTTCTGCCGTCTCTCGTCTTGGCAGCACCTCACTCTCCAGCCGTCTTATCGTCAGTAGTAGAGTAAGGCCTACCTTGATTTTGGGACATTCTCTCTCTCTGTATTGAATTTATCAGCTTAAATTGTAATTATATTGTGTTATAATGTGTTGTTTTGCAATCTGATATCTTATTTAGTAAATTAGTTTGTTTCTCCTCAGATTGTTGCCACTGTTCTTTGCTCTCAGGGCCATCTCCTTACCCTTTTTTCCCTTTTCTCTTTTCCCAGGGTGTGGGCCCGTGGATCCCCCGTCCCCTTCATCACGGAACCGGGCCGAACGCCCGTAAACCGTTGACACTATCCCAGCGTCCAAGATTCTCCTTGTAAAAAGATTGTCAGAGATATGAGAGGGAAAGTCCTGACACAGTATCACTGCTGCAATTGCACCACCTTTCATAGATCTGATCTCCCCTGTACATAAGCAATCATGCATGTTCAGCATGTAGTATACAGAGAAATTAGAAAACCTGCATTTCATTCCATGTCCTTTTCATGCAGGATGTTTAATCTTCAAAAACATGTTTTTTTTTCTGCTATTTCTGTTCTCCCTCTGTCTCTTCACTACTATTGTATATTCTTAAAGTTTTGAGACAAGACATAATTTTATTACATTTTTATGGTGGCAAACATGCTAAGCCTTGATTCCCTTTGGGGACTATAATGCTATTAGCATCTCTAGTTAAGATCAAAGCAACCAGACCTCAGTTTTTAAAGAAGGTACAACTAATATTGCCTTGGTACCTTTCTGCTTCCATCATGAACATACTGATGCATGCCCTGAGGGCCACTCTGGATCTGGTCATGTCAATGATGCACAGAAGCTGTTAAGCTTTTTATTCAGCCAAATGCACAGAAAACTGAGTAGTGGCTGCCTCTAAGTCTTGCTGAAGAGACGCTGTGTCTAGAGCATTGCATATAAAAATTGCATATTTTTATACCTAGTTTTAAATGGATACAGAAATGTTTATTTCAGTAAGTTATGAACCCCTGTAGTCCATATTTAGGCATGATTTCATGAGGACAATGACCTCCTGCACATTTTCATCTGGGCTCCATTTGCCTTTGCAACGTAATCAATAACTATTAGTCAATAGAAATTTTGAGCTAAGTTATAAGACTGTCCCTGGTATTCAGCATTTTTAAAAGTAGGACCCAAAGCTGCAGCCCGGTACCATATCCCATATTTCCTTTGCCATGACACAGTGACAGAAATCAGAGACTGAATATACAAGGTCTGCTCCAAAAATAATGCCTCCTATTTTATTATATTGGCCCATGACATCAGACACGAATGTTGGTGGCATAGCAGTAGAGGTTGAACCTTCCCACCAGTATTCCATTACATTTTCTTGCCATGTGACGGATGGCAGCAGAGGGGCAGTCTGGCATAATGGCATCTGGCGTGGAAGTGGGGATGAAGTGAAAGTATATAATTGAATTCCTCCATGCAGAAAAAAATGGCACTGACCGATATTCTTCGATGCTTGCAGAATGTTTGTGGAGACCAAACAGTGGATGTAAGCACAGTGAGTCAGTAGGTGGTGAGTTTCAGCAGTGGAGACTGAGACAGTGGGTCACTTCCATTGGCACAGATTTTTAAATGTGCAACATGCAGGCACTTGTTCATCTCTGGAGAAAACTAATAGCTAATGGTAGTGACTACGTTGAAAAACTGTTTTGTAGCTGAGAATTTGCTCTATCAAATTGTGTTATTGTGTTCTTTACATCTGTTGAAGTTTCCATAGAAATAAATAGGAAGCATTACTTGTGGTGCGACCTACCTACTTCTCGTTAAACTAATTGAATTGATAACAAGCAAATTAACAGTCATAACAATTAGTTTGTTCTTTTCAAAGTTTGTCTATACATTCTTGCATTGCCTAAGCAAAATAGAGTACATGTTTTCTCAGATATTCAGCATTTAATTCCTAATAAAACCTTGTGATGGTTTTACGTTAGTTCTGCAAGCTTAATTGTCTATCAGCACACTCTTTGTCTGTGATCAAAATAGCTCTATTAGTGACATTTTAGAAAATAAAAAAGAAGAAGAAGAAGAAAGAAAGCTTCTTTGTGGAAACCCGCAATTAATCAGTTAAAGATCTAGCTGCAAAGTCATAATTTATTGATGGTTGCCTGGAGGATGCTGAAATGGTAGCATCAGTGAGTTGTTAGATTTATAGAGATTATATGTGCTCTATTCACAAGTGCTATGTACATTTTGTCCCTGTGAGTTTCTGAATATAAATTGCATCAAGATGTTTATTTTGCAATCCAAAAACTTTCATTAAAAAAATGTAGACTAGTGGGGTTATCATAGAAGATAAATATTTACAGTAAGTGTAAAAAGCATGCTTATTATGTGTTGAAAGTTTTCCAAAGATTTTGCTGATGCTGGCAGATAATTGCACATTTGATTGAAGTTTTTGAAAACAATAGAACAAACCTAAAATAAAGGAAGTAATGTAAAATTCAACCGAACTAGTTGTTTAGAATTTTGCTGCTAAAGTATATCTGTTACTCTAAGTCTTCATCTCCCAATTATATATGATTCTATTTCCACTAACTAGCCACAAGATACTCCTTCTGTGAAAGTCTAGCACTTTTGTATGACTTCACTTAATTCTACTTCATTCCTTGCCCTTCCTCATTTCTTTTCCACTGTTTCTGTGCCATTAGATCTGGAATGTGAAGGCATTAAAGGATTCATAAAATTATACTTCATTTTTAATATATATTCCAGCCTAACAGTGCCATTTCAACAGTATTTTGACTGTCTGTAAGTAATTTCCG
Source organism: Numida meleagris (assembly GCF_002078875.1). NCBI lineage: Eukaryota > Metazoa > Chordata > Aves > Galliformes > Numididae > Numida > Numida meleagris. The sequence continues at coordinate 15,344,196 of NC_034438.1, forward strand.
GTGTTCATGTTCTTTTCTATAAAAGCACTTTTGTTAATTAGTTTGAACAAATTGGGTTTGTCTTAGATACGATTTTATGAAGCTCATATAAATTTTGTTTCTGTAACCGAATGTAGATTAGGAATATATTTCCAGTTTCCGATGAAAAGAATTCTAATGATTGTGACATGTTCCATACTGTTACTTTCTGAAGAAAGAGAAATATATTGTCCATAATGTGAATCTTAGAAAAAAATCTAAGAATATGCACACCTTCACATATGCAAATTGCTCTGACTTGAACAAAATGGTGCTGTTCAGTAAGTCTTCTGCCACTGAGCTCCAGAACTTTTAAGAGTACTAATGCTTTTACAAGAGAAGTACTGCTTTATGTGAATGAAACTGCACATATGTGCAGCTTGACTGGCATCAATATCGTTGATAATCTGAGTAAGGACTGGTATTCTTAGGCCTCAATATCTATATTTCTGCAGCTCTGAACAGTCATACTTGTCTGTTCCAGGTAATCTCATGAATCTAAGTTGTGTTGATGTACATTCATTCACACATTTTTCTTTCACTGAACTATATTGAATAGGAGTAAATCATAGAACAAAATGATAATAGAAAATTAAGCTCAACCATGTTCATAAGACCGAAGAAAAATGTGAGAACCTTTGCTTAATATTTGTTTGACTTTGGACAAAAACCATGAAATTGTTAGTCTGTTACTTCCTTAAACAAAAGATTGCAGCTCTTCTGAAGTACATGGCTGAGTTCCTTTTTCAGCTCTGGAATTCATAGAAGACTGCAGATGCAGTATGTGTTCAGGTGAATCCAAACTGTACAAAACAAAGCACTTCTTCCGAAGGAAGGAAAGACATGAAGTCTTCTTAAAAATCAAAGTGGTGACTTTCAGAAAGTTCTTGTCAAATTTGTTTTCAGGAATTCACTATTTAAGATACATATAATTTTTTGTTTCCCTTGACCCACAAATCTGGATCAGAAGAGACAAAAAAAATTGTTGAAGTTACACATGAATGAAACCATTGTATGTGCAAGATTTGAAGGTAAGTGATGCTCTTGACCTTCTGTAGTTTTAAGACAGTATGTAGTTTAGAGGAACTTTGTTATAGAGAACAGAAGAAGCTGGAGATCTCAAGATAATCTGTTTTTCATCGGTTAAAGATAGGGGTGCTCAGAATAAAGGGCCAAATACTGCTCTCCCTAGTCAGAACTGCATTTTGGAGCGCAGCTGGTAGATACGAATTTGCAAGCCTGGGGAGACAGGAATCCCTTGGAGAACTAGGGGATATGATGAAGTTATCCACTCCCACATGTTATACTAGTTGCAATCTGTTTTCACTGGAAATGTTCTTTTCCACAGAACTCTGGGATGATGGGATGGCTTTTGTTTTTCACACTGCCATTGTTTCTCCTTGTTCTGCTGGAAGAATTCTTAGAAGTAGAAGCAAAATTTCACCCAAAGTAAACTAAAATTGGCCTTTTGTGATGACGGCAGTATGTGAGAAATGCCATAATGAGGCTTGGGAAGACACACACTTCATGTGCCTACCTTTAAACCTGTGTGTGAGGTCTTTTCTGATGGTGTACTAACTTGAGTCCTTAAAAACAGGCCGTGCACTTAACCACTGTACGGAGTTCTTCATTCCACAAGGAATCTGCTTGCCTAATAAATAATCTTAAGAGTGTGCTCTCTTATGTGTATTGTAAGCACATAAGGGAGAAAATGCTGTCCATAATGTGGTTTGTGTTATGTTGTTTTTGGTGGTTTTTGTTGTTGTTGTTGTTGGGTTTTTTTTTTGTTTTTTTGTTTTTTTGTTTTTTTGCATTATAACTGCTTGCTAGTAAGCAAGAGTGTCTGTAAGGTTTGCTATTGGATCACAGCTGAGAATGTATTTACAATTATTTGGGTTTATATAAGCTTAAGTGTTAAAGCTGATGCCCCAGTATAATATTGCAAACACATTTGTAACATACACATTTGTTTTCCAGAACATAAAGTTACAAGTCAGTATCACTTAGATTCGTAAGGATGAGAAGTATGCCAGGCTTTTGCATTATGTGTCACATACAAGCCTCTGGATGATTCTTGGCTGTAGAATTTAATCCTTTTTCACTTCTAAAACAGTTGAGTATATTTGTAAAATGGGTATAATGATTCCTGCCTGCCTTATCATTTTGTTTGGCTGAAAGACTCCGTCTCAGATCCCCATTCATATATACGCACAGTTCCCATTTTTAAGGATGTGTCCTTAAGGTAGTGACTGTGTTGAGTCTTTGACACTCTGAAAAATGAACAGAAGACCATAATATTATCATTATCATTTTAAAATAGAAATTACATTTTAAGTGTAAAATTACATTTGAAAATAATTGTAAAGCTTCTAAATTAAGCCTCTAAACAGGTGGTTCATGCATCTGGCATAGCTTGTGTTTATCTCAACTTGTTAGGCACTTGCTCAGCTTTTGAGTCATTGGTGCTGTCACTGAAGCTCCACCAAGAGACATTCCCAACAGAGTAGTGAGGGTGAGGGAGGATTGTTCATCTTCTCTGATCTCCTGCCATAATTCTTTCAATTCAGGTTTCTTATTCTTACCCAATAGTTTCAGTATCAACAACATTATTTACAGGGCAGTCTAGATAAAGAAGCAGAAGGCTTAAAATAAATAAGGCTGACCCCAATTATCTTTGAAATCCCAAGTATGACTAAGTATACACACATCATAGAAATATCCTTATCTTGTCACTCAAAGGTGGGATATGGTTAATTGCAATATGTATTTGCAGTATTAGAGTTTCTAACATCAGACAACAAATCCATTTCTAAATTAAAACAAAACAAAACAAAAAGCAATTTCATATTTAAAAAAACTGATAAGAGTTCCCCATTTGCCACAGGTGAGAGCCGCTTACTTTTGCATAGCTAAGATCAACTAGACCTCAGCCAGTCAGCCTGCGTAGGGTATTCAGGAGCTGTCAAACATATTAGTGGAAGTTATTAAGTCTTAGCAGAATTGTCTGTTCCGTACTTTCTGCCTTTTGTTCTGATTAATAACTATCCTTCTCTATACTGTTCCTGCCTGTCTCATATTTCTTCTCTGTGGAAGATGCCTTTTAAAAGTAGCTTGATTCAGCTGTAGTTGACCTTTTATGGAGCAGTGCTGACTCACATCAAGTTTTTATAGGCCTGCTAGTTTCTGCACATGTGCAAAGCAGGGTTCCTCTTTGACCTACAGGAGTTGCAGAGATGAAGATTTGGGGGAGGGAGGTTTGGAACGGGTAACTTTCTCTTGAAATGGCGACGCTTTATTAAAAAATAATAATAAACAGAAAAAAAATCCTTTTTTTCGAGACAGGTTATGCAAAACCAAGAGGGGCAAACAATTAAACAATTAGAATGCTTCAGTGAGGATAAACATGCCTTCATTTTGTCAAATGTTTTCAGACCGATTGTAGCCTAAACAAAACGACAATTTTGTGAAAAAGACTGGAAAACTTCTGCAGTCTGGTGCCAAATCATCGTCATCAGTGGCAGCCTCTGATTTGTCACGGCTTCGGCATCAAACACGAACACCATCTCCAGTATCCTGCAGCTCTCTTTTTATTTTTCTTCTCTGTCTTCATCTTCCCTCTCTTCATTTCACATTCTGCCATGCTCTTTATTTTATATTCTTCTCAACATCGGTTTCTTTTCTCCTTCTTCATCAGTTCTCCATGGCACTGCATTCAATTTCTGAAACATTTCTCTCACCCTTTCCCTCTGTGGATTCACATATTCCTCCATACAGTTTTCCTTATGCTTCTCCAACTCCTCTCAACACTTTCATCTTTTTGTTTTTTTTCCTTGGGCCTCATCCACTGTACTGTAGCCACTCCTCTCACAAAGTTTTTGTCCCACCGCATGGCACAAATGTATATGGTCTTCAGATCAGACCATACCTAGTCTCTTTCCAAGGCCTTCCCCCTTCAGTTTGGCTCTCCTGACAGCACTGTGAATGATACAGCCTCTTTACTGATTGTGTTTATAGCATTGCCCAGAGTACATGATTTCAAATATGGTCCTGGGGCTAGAATACATTTGCTGGTGTCTCTCCTCCAAACATATTTTCTTTTCTTTCCAACCTTTTGTGAAACTAAGTGGATTTCTGAATAGCAGAATCTACAGCCAAACTGCAAAATCATCATAAAGACACCAAATTCCTTCTAATGTGCAGTTCAGATGCTCTGTGTTTACAGATAGAAAGTTGATACTGATCTGCAAGATACATACTTGGTATTGAAACTGTTAAAATATACACCCTGCTTGCAGGGTCTTCATATGCTGTGTTCACCCTGCACATGTTTGTTTATACAGGAAAACAGTAGCTGTGTGCAACAGAGTTGGAAAAGTCACAATAAGTGGATGCAAATAACCTGAAGTTCATATCCTATAGAAAAAGAGAACAAACATGATAGGCAGCTTGAGCTCTTACTCACAATGCATTTATTTCCATGAGCTGGGGCTGAATGCAGAATTCCAAGCAATACAAAGGAAACCATGAGGAGCTTTAATAATCACTGTACAATGTTACAAATGTGTAACACATGTATTGGTGGTATCTATTGCATTAATACTCCAGTTCTCTTTCCATCCATATATATATATAATCCAATACCATTGTATTGTATGATATACCTTTCATCTTCATAAGTAATGGATGGCACACACCCCGCTAGTGGGAAAAAATACTAAGCCGTTAGTATGTTGTGTGTGCTTGCTCTTAATGTATGATTTATGATTTATTGATGGCTTTTATTTGCCCTTGTTCAAAACAGAGACCACTGAACAGTGGACAGCACATAAAAATCCCCCCGTTTTCTTTTGCTTTCATGCATGAGAAATGATTGTACAAAGGGTCACGGTCCATCTTTAATTCATTTCTCTAACGTGCCGATTGCACTACTTTCACTCAGAATTCTCCTGTTTTCTATGTAGCCACTTCAACAAGTTTGTGTCTGCAGTTTTGAACCTTGCACAGATGGCACTATGTAAATGTTATGGTTTTGTTTTGATATTTTTCTTTTCTGCTGTAGTGAAACAGTCTCTCCGCAGAACAACTGTAATAAGCTGTGTGCATTGCAAGATCTGCAGAGACATATATGGGAGCACACTGAAGGTGCAGTATTTATGCACACTGAGGTAAGCAACTTCTGACTCTTCCCTCTTCAGACTTCTCCTTTTTGGGTCTCCTTTCTGTTTTTCCGGTCATTAATTTTGCAAGAGTTTTTTTTTAAGTCTAAGCAAGAAGATATAAGCTAATTTAATGGGACGCTATTCTGCGTTCACACAAATATATTCTCTTTGGCTAATTAACTTGACCTATCTAACCTGCATCTAGATAACTCTATGTGTTTGTTTATAAAATATATGCAAATATATTGATAATAGAATATATATATATATTTACTTTTGGCTATGGCTGACAATTTTTTGTGCTTTTTAGGGGAAGCAATAAACACGAGTTAGTTATAATGACCGTATCTGGGTGATATACCCTCTGCAAGATCTAAGGCACATCACTGCTGTCCAGACGATTAATCTACTACCAAGCTCCAAACTTCTCCTTGCTATATTCCTTCACGTATTTGCTGATGTTGTTTGTTTGTTTTTGTTTGTTTGTTTGTTTGTTTGTTTGTTTGTTTTCCATCCCTTGAAACCATGTCGAGAAGGTCAGCGAGGCACGGGGGAGGAGAGCGAACCTCTCGGATGGAAAGCCGGCCAGCGCCTTCCGCACAGCGGTATCCGAAATTCCCGAGGTATTAAAAACGTCGCAGTGAGCAGGTTGGGAATAATGAATGCCTAATTGCTTCGGATGGAAGGCGCCTTCGCTTAGCTAGGAGGAGCCCTTTGTACGGCGTCTAGTGCCGCTGGCGCAGGGCTTGCAGCTCTCCCTTTCCTTGGGCTCCGCGTCCTGGCCCCGGCCCGGGCACCTCGCCGAGCCACACGGAGCCTCCGCTCTCCGACGCGCATCGAGGCGCCGCGGCCCCTACACCACGCGCTGGAGGGCGGCTCGCAAGGTCAGCCCGGTGCCCCCGGGACGGGGAGAGATAGGCGAGGAGCAGGCAGCAGCCCTGCAGTCGTCCTGGTCTTCCCGGCAGCACCGGCCCCCACGCCCGGCTCGCTGCTACTGGTGCTGCTGCTATTGTTATTGATGATGATGTTGTTATTAATTATTTAAAGTGTTTGTTGTTGTGTTGTTGTTTTGTTTTTTTTTCCCTCCAAAGTCACACTCCAGAGCTGGGGGATCCGGGCTATTTTCCTGTGATTTGTAACGCAACCATTGTTGTAATAGCACTAAGCCAGGACTCTGCTCGAGGCTATTTTGGAGAGGGAAATTTCCAGTGGAAACGAGCGTGTTTAGGGTAGGGGGTCCTCCTCACACACACTCCTCAACAGACTCGTGGAGGCTGGAGTTTTCCCAGCGCCCGCGAACGACCTCGCTCTGCAGTCTGTCCCCAGACGTGGGCCGGTGTCCGCGGGCCCGGGGCCGGCTCGCTCTCCGCCTCCAGCCCTCTCGGGGCTCGATCTCCCGACGGCACCCCGCTGGAGCCAGGGCTGAAAAGCGGGCCTTGAGCAACCTTGCTACCTAGAGATGTTTGTTCACTCTACAGACAAAATTGTCGCCGTACTTCCCGTCCTCGAACACTTCCTGGCACGGGGAAGATAACAAAGGGGAAAATTTAAAGCAATAAATATCCCCAGTTTGCCCCGTCCCCTGACTTCGGCCGGAGCTGAGGGCAGGCGGCACTTGTCTGAGGAGATATCGGGCTCCGCAGCTCCGTCCCGGACCTCTCCTCCCGATCTCAGCCACTTTCTTGGCATCTATGGGGATTCCCCCCCTCCATCACCCTCCCGCACAGCCCCTGGGGTTTGTTTCCCCCCGCCGCTCCCCAGCCTGTGCTCCCTTTACAGCCCGCAAGAAAACGTGGCCGTTGCCGCTGGGCACTCTGCGCTGGAGTTAGTGCGCTGCGAGAAGGCTCCGGGATGGAGAGGTTGGCATTTTGGTAACACGATTTAATAAGCGAAATTGCATTATTAACGTCGCGAAGACTTCCTGGACGCGTAGAAACCCACTGACAGGTTTTCTTCTGCTTTGATGGATTTAGTGCTCTTTCACTACTCTTCTCCCACCCATGCAGCAGTAGCTAAGACTTGAAGATTTAAGAGCGCACACCTCTAGGCGAGTCTAAGCCCACGCCCGGAGCAGCTCATGCAGTTCGTGATTGATTTCCCCACTGTGCTGCTTCCCGTTCCAGCCCCGTGCGAAAACCCTGTGCCTTCTCTCGGCACAAATGTTGTGTCCTCGCCACGTCCGGCAAGGCACCGAGGGGAAGCTGGAGCCTCGGGGAGCCCAAACCCTTTTGGAAAACATCTTTCCGGCCAAAGCGCCCCAGTAAAAGTTTTAGACTGGAGGAGCCTTTCCGCATACCCGAGTGGCGAGGCTGCAGGGAGCCATCGCTGTGTGGCTGGGACAGAAGTGTCGCGTAAAGCGCAGCCAGAGCCTCGCCGCGTGCTGGGACCTCGCTGCCTCCTGCTGCCGGGTCCTGGGCTCCGAACCCGGACGGGGACCCCGGTGGCGCCCAGTCCTCCCCGGCAAGGGTACCCCACCCTGCCCCTAGCGCTGCCTCCCCTCTGAGAAACACCACTTCTTCTGTATTCTCTTCCTAAAGCTGTGTTTTTCCTTCCGTCCTCCCCCCCCC